>NC_136516.1:53171176-53173676 GCF_053919585.1 Euprymna scolopes
TAACATATTATTATTATTATTATTATTATTATTATTATTATTATTATTATTATTATTATTATCATCATTAGAACTATTAATAATAATATGAGTTTCCCGTTTAACACATATGTTTCAGATTACAAACAATTGCTATACTTATTGAAACCAATTGTGTCTTGTATACCGGTTGAAATGAAAGCTAATATGTTCCAAATTTAAAAAAGTAAAAAATACAATATTCGTCTGCCACAAACAATGAAAAAAAATAATTCACGTGAACTTTTAACATTTTTTTAACGTCTTTCATTTTTATTTCGCTAGATTTTTGTGATCAAGAGCGGAAGGCCGCTTGGAATGTAAAAATAAAATATTTAATATAAAAAGCAATAACATCGTTTTTTATTAATCAAAATGTCTCATAATCGTGAAAGTATATATATATATATATATATATATATATATATATATACTCGGGGTTTTTATTTTCAAAAGTAATGGACTAATGAATTCAACGAGGTTGTTAGATAGTGCTCAATAAAAAGAGCTGATAATACTTGTTTATTGTTATATAAACATGCTCACATCCCGCTGCTACAAATAGCCACTTGCTTCAATCAAACAACAGATATCATCAGGCAGCGACTTGACTATTCAAAAGTTCAATGAATAATCTTCATTCAACTTCATTGAACTTTTGAATAGTCAAGTCGCTGCCTGATGATATCTGTTGTTTGATTGAAGCAAGTGGCTATTTGTAGCAGCGGGATGTGAGCATGTTTATATAACAATAAACAAGTATATATATATATATATATGTCTTCCATAATATAAAGCTGAATGTGTGTGTGTGTATGTGGCTGTGTCTGGTCATGAATAGGCTCCTATATGGTTGACTATTTTAAAAAGCTGATTACATATTATGATAGAAGATGTATCCAGACACAGGAATGGGTATGTTTGATCTGGCAGAACGGTGGTTCATTAAAATTGTGCGGTCTGCGTTCGCGCCTGATCCACAAAGTATGGAAATAAAAAAAATTTTAATTTTAAAAAAATGTTTACAAGTGTTTTTATATATAGATGTACATAAGAATACTTTGATAAGTATGTTTCAACTTAAATAAGGATGGTATAATAAAATTGTGGGGTCTGCGTTCGCACCTGACCTCCATAGAATGGAAATAGGCACAAACTTTAATAAAGACTTTTCATAGCTATCTGAGTAAGTATACTTTGATAATTATGTTTCAGTTTGAAGAAATATGGTATAATAAAATTATGGGGTGTTCGTTCGCGCCTGACCTCCACAGAATGGAAATATATCACAAAGTTAAACAAGGGTTTTTTTTAATATAGATCCATAGAATATTGTGATAAGTGTTTCAGTGTGAACAGGCATGGTATAATAAATTATGGCGTTTATCTATTTTATTTTTACTTTAATGATATTTTGCTTTGGTTTTGATACCCCCAAATTCGTAGCTATCTCTTTACAACCGTTCCTTTTCATAACCTATCATACTTTCATAAATCAGAGTCCATTTTCTGTAAGCTGTTTTTGAACCCAGTCAACGACATTAAATCTCCAAAGCTACACGGCTTCAACAAAAAAAATCAGCTGTTTATATATTTCCTATTTCGTAAAAGAACGTAATTCTGTGTGTATATATATATATATATATATATATATATATATATATATATATATATATATATATATAAATAACATACTTAAAACAACAAAAATAATAAAAAGCAAACGCCAACCCAAAAACCTAATATATAGAAAAAGTACGGGCACAATATAAAAACTCTCTTCATAAAATCTTGGAAAAGATACCTAGACGACTGCTTTATCCTGCGGAGAACCTCATGGGGGGATATCACAGAACTCCACACTTTGCTACAAAATCTACACCCAAAAATAAACTTCACACTAGAACAAAGCCCCACAGAACTACCTTTCCTAGACATCCTAGTAACAATAAAAAACAACAACATAATCACAGGCATCTACCACAAACCCACAGACACTCAACAATACCTCCACTTGAAAAGCCACCATCCTAAAAACTGTCTAAAATCAATACCCTACTCCCTAGCACGTAGAGTCTGCACCATAGTAACAGACAGACACCTCCGTTCAACTAGACTGAATGAACTACAAATAACACTGCGGAAAAGAGGATATCCACTACCACTAATACAGAAAGGTATTGAACTGGCTGACAAATTCCAATAGATCAACTAAGAACCTCAAAAGAGCAAACAAAGAACAAATTTTAGCATACGTCTCTACACACAACACAAACAACCCAGAACTATTCACACAGATAACAAAAAACCTTATCCTCCTCAATCAGAACAACAAACTAAACAACATATTTAAAACAACAAAAATAATAAAAAGCAAACGCCAACCCAAAAACCTAAAACACATCCTAACTTCCTCAAAACTCGTCCCACATACTACAAAAGGGGTTACAAAATGCAACAAACCGCGATGTGGAGTATGTGA
>NC_136516.1:53178676-53478676 GCF_053919585.1 Euprymna scolopes
TTAAGGGGGCATTTAGTTAGTGAGATACTGAATAAGGGGATACTTAGTTAAGGGGTATTTATGTAAGGGGGCATCTATTTAAGCCGATATTTAGTTAAAGGGAATATTTAGCTAAGGGGATATTAAGGTGTGAGGTATTTAGTTAAAAGGGTATTTAGTTAAAGGAGTATTTAGTTCAGGGGGGGTATTTAGTTAAGGGTATATTTAGCTAAAATGTATTTAATTCAAGGGCATTTAGTTTAGTGAGTATAAGTGCAGGAATTCATCGGGACACATTCGGCTCCCTATTTACGGATTAACTAAAATCTGTTCCGCGAATAACATGAAACTGTGATTAGCCGCATAACTTCCATCCTAACTGAATTATAAAACCAAAGTCTATGAATATATTATTTATCTAATGTATCATCATAGTAATAGCGGATGTTGCTACTGAAAATAAATATGGCTTCTATTTCTAATTGATATTTGCTCTAGATGTCACACCTCAAGTAAGAATAATTGTGTTCGCAAGAAAATAAATAAAATTATCTATTTTCTTTTTAATAACATAACCAAACAATAAAGAGATAAAAAAAAATGGCCATCATATTTAAATATTGGTATTTCACAGAAGAAAGCTATTTAGGTCTAAAGTTCAGCCGACTTAAATATAGTTTTTTTACTATTGGCTCACTACTTATTAAGGTTAAAAGCTACTCGAATATAAAATTTAAGTAGAGTGAATGATTGTCTTCAGGAGGATGAAGAACATTTTGGGAGTTCTAAAATTGATCAATGAAATGAATTAAGTTTGATTATTTATCAGCCGATTGATTTTAGGAAGAAATGAAAGTTTTTATTCGTTGTAGTAAAAAGGCAAATATCTTACAGGAGGGACTGGAAAGACTTTATCATAGTCTAGCATTATCCATGGAAGGAAAGATAGAAATGAGAGAGAGAGACTAGCAACGTCTCTATAATGATACTCTGTATTCAAGCATCATGATAGATCACCTCCCCCTACTAAGTAAAATGTGTTCATTATCAAGGCAGTAAAAAGTGCTCTGAGTAACAATCCTTTCCTAACGTGGCAGAAGTATTCCATGGCAAAAATTGTGTTCAAGTTCCTTCCAAGAAAAAACGTACCAAACGTACCTGCTCACATATTAGACTGCAGGAGTTCTGTGAAAAGTCACATTAAAGTATTTTTTAATGATTCAAAATTGTATATTCAATAAAATTTTGTACCATTTACACTTTTTATTTCTTCTTAAAAGAAATGTCAAATTTCATATCATTATATTAAACTCGCTGGAAGATCCGATTTTGCACAGAATTTAAAGAAGGCGATTATATTGTGAACAACTATGCCCATAACACCATAATAATTTTCTATTTATGTGTTAAGGAGATTTAATGGTTGTCAGCCACATCGTGAAGTAATAACATTGGTCAATGGACTGAGTTAAGTTTGATTAAATATTAATTTCTTTCATGTGTCTTTATAAATTGTATTTGAAAATATGTTGTAAACTGCAGGGAAACAACCCCTCTGTAATGTTTCATGGATGGTTAGCCTAATAAGTTAAGCTCTATCTATGACCCTTAATATATTTGAAAGAAAGCTCCAAATCTCTGTGTTACAAATATGATTTAACTTTAAAAATTTAAAGTCGTTCTGCGCCCACAGTTCTCTTGGCAGATCGAGAGGCACATAGTAATTCGAAACCATTTTTTTAACCCAAAACCACGATACACTAGATTTAAATCTATTTAAAAGTAGGCGTATTTCAAGTTTTATAATGATTATGTCCGCATAGGTTGGTTAGGGGTAGTTATAGATTCATGACCACTTCTATTATTTTTCCTTGTAATTGTTTTCATATGAGTATACTTTCAGCATAAAAAATATATTTGAAGTGTTAAGATTATTTCAAATTTTATGAGAGTTTAACTTCCTAAATATCATAGCAGGAATATGCATGTAAACCTTCAGCGCGGCTTTCATTGTCATTTGAATAAACTTTTAGTTTGTATGTAGATTTTTTATCATTTTTAGTCGCGTGCAAGCGACTCTATAAGTGACTCCGTCGGTCGGTCGGTGTGTCGGTCTGTCCGTAACACTTTTGCACTTGGTCTTTATGGTTAAGATAAAAGGTATTTTGTTATTAAATGCTGTTTTTAGTTTTTAAAGCTTTTCTTGGCCTTTTGGCCAAGATAAAAATTCCGGTAGATACTGCAACCAAAGACCATATGTGGGGTTTCCCACTTTGGTCAATGTGGGGGCAACCCTTCATACCAATGTCACTATCCAGCTCCCATAATCACCGAGGAGTTGGTCCCCATTTTCCCTTCACTCCTCACATTAAAAATCGGCCTTGTGCCAAATTTCCTCGGTGGGGGAGCAAATAATAACAGCTTTTCTTGGCCAAAAGGCCAAGATCAAAGTATAGTATCTGTTCCGGCAGATACTGCAAGCTATGACTAGCTATGACTAGCTATGACTAGCAAAGACCAGATGTGGGGGCAACCCCACATGCCTGACCATTAACCAGCTCCCATTTCCCACCTCTCGGGAGCTGGTCCCCTTTTTCCCTTCCCCCTCCCTTCACTCCTCACATTTAAAATTTGCCTTGTGCCTAATTTGCTCGGTGGGGGAGTAAATAAATACCATCTGTTCCGGCAGATACTGTAAGCAAAGACCATATGTGGGGGGCAGCCCCACATATAAGACCTTGGTCAATATAGGGGCAACCCTTCATACCAATTGTCACTATCCAGCTTCCCTACTCCACGGGGAGCTGGCCCCCATTTCCGTTACACTCGTCACATTAAAAATAGGCATTGTGCCTTATTTGCTCTGTGGGGGAGCAAATAAATACCAACCGCGCATTTAAAACCTTGGTCAATGTAAGGGCAACCCTTCATACCATTTGTCACTATCCAACTCCCGTACTCCCTGGGGAGTTGGTCCCTATTTCCCCTTCACTCCTCATATTAAAAAACTGGCCTTGTAGCTAATTTGCTCGGTGAGGGAGAAAATAAATACCAAACCCACATATAAGAGCTTGGTCAATGTAGGGGCAACCCTTCATAACAATTGTTACCATTCAGCTCCCCTACTCCCCGGGGAGTTGGTCCCCATTTCCACTTCACTCCTCATATTAAAAATCGGCCTTGTGCCTAATTTGCTCGGTGGGGGAACAAATAAATACCCTTTTTCTTGGCTATTTGGCCAAGATCAAAGTGTAGTATATGTTCTTACTACATGCTGGACTTATAGTGATATAAAGTGGGGTTCTCTTTTCTGTATTAATTTAATGTAAAATGATCACCCACTCTACAACCAGTCAGTCTCAAAGCCATTCAAATCATTCTCCAGATAATTTGTTTTTGAAGGGTTCCAATTATTTCTTAAGCATTCAAGTCATTCTTAATGTCATTTAATCCATCCTTAAGTTCATTAAAGTCATTCTAAGTCATTTACTTTTTATTTGTTTAAGTCATTTCAGTCCATTTTTCGGTCATTTAAGTATATCTTTAAGAATTTCATGTCAATCCTACATTCACGCATTCATTTATTACACGAGAGCAAGCGACTAATGGCTATCGGCCTTGTTTCAATAAAGACAACGTATATATATATATATATATATATATATATATATATATATATATATATATATATATATATAGAGAGAGAGAGAGAGAGAGAGAGAGAGAGAGATTTAAATAATATGTGCAGAAATTTTCTCGAGAGCTCTTTCGGCTATCATCTCTTCAGGACAAAACCGATAGCATACAAAACAATATAATGAATGAAATCAAAGACCACTAGTGGGAAATTTTGATGTGACAAAATTAAGAAAAATAAAAACGATTAAAAAATATTTAATCTGTAACTACAACGTTTAAAAGCGACTAAAACTGGGCACAACGAGGAGGAAGTGGGGAACAAGCGAGGAAAGGGGTCAAAGTTCTCCAAAGAAAAATAATTTTTTGCTGTCTACTTTTGCCGGCATAAAGGTTTTCGAACCGCAATAGAGACAGACTCCAAAATCTTTAAATGGTTTTTGGAGTCTGTTCTCCGTGTAACACCTCGAACCACTTCAAGTTAGAAAAGCATTTCATCCAAGGCATGAAAATTGTTAAACAAAATGTTTTTACTTTAGGCTTTAAAAATAAAGGTGCAAGATTCAATTTGAAAGTTATTTATCTTCAAAGTGCACTTTTATAAATTTTACAAAGTAAGGTATAAAAATTTAATACCTAATTTTTTTAAATGTATAAAAGTGCACTTTGAAGATAAATAAATTTCAAATTGAATCTTGTACCTTTATTTTTAAAGCCTAAAGTAAAAACATTTTGTTTAACAATTTTTATGCCTTGGATGAAATGCTTTTCGTATCTTTTTAAGATTATATTTTATTTAATTTATTAATTTGGATTTTAAAAAAATGAATGTTGTTTTGCATGCATTTATAAAAACTCTCCTACTCTCTATTTCAGTTTTTATTTCTCTTCACACCACAACTCATTCTTGCAACCCCTCTTCATATTATTACAGGTCTGAATATTCTCTGTTTCAGTTTGTATTTCTCCTCACACCAGAACTGTTTTTGCAACTCCCACTTTGTCATAGAATTCTGAATGTTTTTAACAAAAACTTTAAAATAATTTTTTAGATTAATTTTTTTAAACTTATTTCAAAATAGAAAATCTTTACAATTTAATACGAAACATATTTCATATAGGTTTCATTAAAAATATTCAGTAGATAACGAGAAAAACAGAGATGAAAATTTCAAAAGGACTGTATAACTGGTTACGCTCAATAGTAGTCCTCGCGAGTGAAAGTCTTTGTTATTGTTATTCTATTATTATTATTTAAAACATTTTGTTTCCTTCTCTTTCGCGCGAGGACTAACATCCGCAGCCTAAGAAACAGATTTGAAATGGCTCCCCAACTCCAACAACAGTGCAATCTTGTAAAAACGTACTCTCTTTCTACGGTCAGATTAAAGGAATTTGATTTGCGGGGATATGTTGCAAGGCGCAAGCCAATGATTTCTGTAAAGAACAGAAAGCGCTGTCTGGACTTCGTCAGATGCAATGAACATCATGTCTCTTTATATTGGTCAAAAGTGCTTTTTAGCGACGACAGCAAGTTCAATAGACTAGGCAGTGATGGTAAGCAGTACATCCGTCGGAGGAAAGACGAAGTATTTAATCCTAGGTGCTCGGTTTCAACGCTGCAAGGTGGTGGAAGTTCAGTTTTGGTGTGGAGCATTATTAGTACCAATGGTCCAGGGCCTATAGTTCACTTGCAAAGTGGAATTAATATGTTTACTGAGCATTTTCTACTCTACTTTGGACAGAATTTGTATGATAACCATATCTTGATGCAGGATAATTCTCTCATCCATAGTGTCATACGGATTAAAGATAAATATGTAACGTGTCTCATAGCTGTAAAAATTATGAAACATATATTAAAGACAAAACAAAATTAAATATCATTAAAGATTAAATCAACTCTTGTTATGAATGAACATTTTACAATACATTATCTAAACGCGTGCATATGGCGTTGACGATATTTTTGTAATGTTTCTGGCCCCTTACATCATTCTCAAAATAAATCCGTCTGATTACGTTATGTGCCAAAATATATAGGGACACGTGAGGTACTCCACAGAATGGAGTGGCATCTTAAGGACTTTATCCGTCGATTTATTGCTTGTTAATAGAAATTGCTCCGGATAGTTACTGGTTAAAGAAGCTTTAAATATACCGGCAATAGTAAAGCTTGGTCAAAGGTAAGTGTTCATTGTTTGTGGAATGCAAAGAGTACAGAACAAAATAGGGAAAGTTTGCTTTCTTTTCCCGGTAACAGAAAGTTATTTCTACTTGACGTGGTCTCATAGAAAGGAGGGTGTCTTTTCACTGAGCGACATCTATTTGAAGTTTAGTAACTCCACTGATATTACTGATTATGCCGTTTTCTGATGTTACAAAGAGCATGTGAAAACTACAGAATAATATATTTAAGTTTATAATAAGATACACTGTGTATTTTCATCTCCGATCTTATTGTTATAAAAACCTTATCATAATGTAACTTATCTTGTTTTCTGCCACACGTTTTATAGCATTTAAAAATTTGCTAAGTCATAAAGTCACACTTTTTATAGTATTTAAAAATTTGCTAAGTCATAAAGTCACACTTTTTATAGTATTTAAAAATTTGCGAAGTCATAGAGTGTTAGGCGTTTTATTGATATTCATTTTCCAGATACTTACTCCTACGACTTAGTGGCAATGTGCCTGGTTTCGGGTGAAAAAATAATAAAAAAGAAAGATTCTCAAATAAAAACCACCCCGGTTATGATATATCTTGAAATAGCGATTCGTTCCGTTCATTTCACAAAATGTAGTGACCTCTGGAAAGGGGGGGGGGTCATGCGACTTGCGAGATTTTGAGTATGGATCGAATTCAATCTAAATCTGAAATGTAGAAAATAATTTTGAGAACTTACATAAGCGATTAAACCTTATTTTATGTAAAATTAAGTGGAGACAACACTGACAGTATTTGCGACTCTCTAAGTAAACCTCTGATGGGGTCATAAAGCCATTACCCCTCTTACACGCCAAAAATTATCATATATATATATATATATATATATATATGCAAAAGACAATGGAAGTGGTCTTGAATCTTAACACATGAGAGGTTCTGCGTTTAAAATGCACCAAAAGAAATTAAATTTGAGGGATATTGATTACTTGATGTCAAACACCAATTAAAATATTTACAAAAATGAAAGATATCTGAATTTTCACAAATAACTTCCACTCTTTTAATAAAACTAACGCAAACTATATATAGCTGACATTACCCAACTTTACACGTATCTATTTTTATTACAAAATGCATACTGATTAGTTACTAGTTTGAGAAATGAATCCAGAAGTTAAATATAAACACATATGTAAATTTATATAAACAGAAGTATTGCTGGAGTTATTCAATAGTAGAGATAAACTTTATATCCATAATATTTAATGCATATACCGCCATCTTTGTCATGGTTTCTCGCCAGTATTTTTGCTCAGCCAAGAAGAAAATAAAGGCAAATTTGATAAAACAAAACAAGCGATGTTGACAAAGGAATCAACTGATACACAAAAATGTCAGAGCTCCTATTTGTTCATCTGCAAGGAAGGACTGTGAACAGAAGCGAATTAACCAGGGTTATTTAAGTCCTGTTGACCCAACGAACGTTTGGGTAAACATCACTTGATGAGCGCCGACAATTGCGCTTATTTTTAAATATTATTTCGTTTTATTTTATTCTATCTTAAATGTACATTCCTTTTTTACACTTTTATTGTGCATGAGTTTGTAAATGTCCACAAGTGAAAGTGTATGTTTGTGCTTATGTTTGTGTAATGAATGTTGAATTATCCGTGCGAACTGTAGAGTTCACGTTATATCCAACCTTATGTAATTCTAAGAAAAAATGTGCCAAACGTACCTGACCGCATATTAAGCTGCATAGGTTCTGCTAAACCCACATTGAGGTTTTTTTATTGTTATTCAATCCTATATATCCAATAAAAGTATGTGCTATTTAACCTTTTTATTTCTTCATCAGAAAAATGCTAAATTTCATACAATTATATTAAACTAGCTGGAAGATCCGACCTTGCAGATGATTTAAAGAGGGAGACTATATGGTTAGCCATTAGGATCATAGCACCATATTACTTTCTCATTAAGGAATTTATGAGATTTAACGGTTATTAACCAAAAGATGAAGAACACTATTGAAGTAATAGCATTGATCTATGCAATGAACTAAGTTTGATTAATTATCAACCGGTTTCTTACGTGTCTTTTGTGCATTGAATTTGAAGATGAACATGTTGTAAACTGCATGGAAGAAGTCTCTCGGTAATATTTCACGGATGGGCAGCCCTTCAAAATTATCCCTGTCTGTGGTCCCTAATATAGTTGAAAGAGACTAATTTTATTTTTAATTCTCCAAATTACTGTATTATACACATCATGGTTGACTTTTCATTAACTGCCAATTTAATATTTTAAAGGGGTTCTGTCCCATAGTTTTCTTAGAGGTGGAAGATTGAGGGGCACATAGAGATTCGATATCACTGTTTTAACCTGAGAACATTATACACTTGATTTAAATTTATTTAAAATCGAATATATTTCAAGATTTTTATGGTGGTTCTGTCTACATAGCTTCGGTACGGGGTCGTTGATATTCATGGCCACTGTTAAATTTAAATTAATATGATTATACTTTCATTAGAATGAAATATATTTGAAGTGTTGAAATTATTTCAAATTTTAAAAGAGGTTTAATCCCCTACATATCTTAGGATGAAGTGACGTTAAAACAATAAATGGATTACTTTTTCGGAAAGTACATATAAAAACTTTCAGTTTTTATGTAGACTCTTTAATATACTCTTTCTATTTTGACGTTTATGTTTGAGCTATGAAGACGTTTTTACTGTAAGACGGAAAATAAAAACATGAACCAATACCTATATTCGTAATGCAGGCATTGACCTTTACCTGACAAATCCTATTGCTTTTATTTTTACACTTTTGCACCGATTTTTCCCGGCTAAAATCCAAATATAAATTTTCGCATGGGTTCGAATACCCTATATATATTAAATTTCATGCCTGTAGACCAAAAACTCACAGAGGAGTTTGATAGACAAACTTTTTAAACATATATATATATATATATATATATATATATATATACGTATACATAAATATATAATGAAAGAGTTTTGTGTTTACTATAAATTTTTACGCAAATATTACGCAAGTATAAATCAGGTAGAATATCTGCATGAATATAATTACACGTAATAGTTAACTAAAGATAATCGTCCCATAGGAAAACCGAAAAAAACTTATAGGGAAATAGTATATATATATATATATATATATATATATATATATATATATATATATATATATATATATATATATATATAAATTAGCAATTGGTGCCCGGCGTTGCTCGGGTGTTTGTAAGTGTATGCTGAGCAAAAAAAAACAAAAAAACAAAACGGTAATTTTTTAAAAACTTTGACCCTTATTATGACCCCTTAATATGTATTGTTTTGGGCTGAAATCAAGTTATTAAGTTAAATCCATGTCCAAGGAACCAATATCTAAAATGTTTAGTGTTTATACCCAAAATTGTCGGAGGAGTTTGGTAGAGTTCTTAAAGATTAAATCGTTGACATTTTACCTCTTAACAGCGAAATTTCTGCCCGAAACCCGATCACATCGATTTTCCTAAATCTCAGTACCCTGTATATCAAATTTCGAGTCTGTAGACTAAAAATTGACAGAGTTATTGCGTAAGGAAATGTAAACAGACACACACAGACACGTTCACTTATATATATATATATATATATATATATATATATATATATATATATATATATATATATATATCCAGTGTTTATACGAGCACGTTTTACTGAACACGAAAGAATTCCTTTTTTTGGGGGTGGGGGGATATCTTTTCAATTCGATCAGCGGTCTTTTTTATATCAGCTGGCGTGTAGTATACTATGGCGCCCAAAAGTTGTTGTCCAGCCATATTCTTCTCAAGCACTTTCTATCTGTGCGTCAGGAGCAAGTGTTGTTATCGTTTTCTTCTTCTTTTTCTTTGAGTCTTGGTGTATTTATAGTTTTTGCTTTATTGGTTATAAAGGTGGGTACAGAATGAGTAGGGGCGAATTATTTTTATTTTTAATTCCAATTTTCTTATTTTATACTTTATTTATTGGTCTCTTGTTAGTTACTGTTGTATATTTGTCCCGGTGTTGTAGTTAGTGTTTAGTTAATTTTTATCGTATATTTTAATAGCGTCGTTTTTGTTAGAGTTAGGATTTCTGTTTTTATTGAAGAGTGAGTTTAAATAGAGTTATATGTGCTTATCGTCAAGTTTATTTATTGGGAAAATTATTATTTATTATAGTTTCTATTATGTTTGTTGGTTCTTTATAAAATATGTGTCGGGTTGATGCTATATTGTATGAGCGGCGAATCAAATATTTTATAAGGGCAGTTTTATATTTTTCTGGGCATTCGCTATGGTAATTTAAGTATATTGCATTATTGCTGCATTATTGTAGGTTTTTTATGTTGAGGTTATTATTTAATGGGGTTGCTTGAATCTACTATTACGTTAAGTAATGGTATTTTGTTATTTATGTTTGGTTCGTGTGTAAATTTGAGGATGGAATGGGTTTCTAGGTTTAGGTGGAGTTTTTTAATATCTTGTACGGATTCGGCAGCGATGAATATGTCGTCAAGTTATCCAGTATAGATAGTGGGTTTATTTTTTGTATCTAAAACGTTTTTTTCGAGGTGGGTCATGTAGTATTCTTTAGAAAGAGCTTCAGAAGAATATGGCTAAACAACAACTTTTGGGCGCCATAATATATAGCATGCTAACTCGGCGAACTGAAAAGATATAAAAAAATCAGAAAAATGAATAACTCTGTCGTTTTCAATCAGACGTGCTTGAATATATATATATATATATATATATATATATATATATATATATATATATATACACACACAATCAAGCAACATTGCGTCGGTTCTTTTCCAAAAAGTCAGAACGAGCACTCACTATATTCTTACATAAATACGGGGTTCATTTTTATGAGATGTGATATGGTTGTCCTAGTGTCCGAATAGATAAAGGTGTTCGATTTGATTCAATAAAGACTCGCTCAAATGTAAGTAAAAATACAAAATAAACTTCCATTGTTACTTCATATCTAAAAAGAATTAGCACTTTTATATAGTACTCGCGGGTAGGGGGCAGCTTTGCCCGGTCGTTAAATATGCTTAAATATGATATTTTAATTTGTTTATATTTCGTATATATTATTATAAAGCCGTGATTTCAAAATTAAAAAGAAATGTATTTGGATGCCATCAGCTAGAATCGAAACCGAATGCAAAACTGTAGTATTCAGAACTGGTTGCAATACCACTGTACCAAATGGACACGTTCACGGACGGATTAAAATAAACTAAAATGAATAAACAAAATGTATAACGATTTTCTAAATTTATACCCATTTTTGACTCCTTACATACTATTTTAACTGGCTACAAACCCATAAAAGGACTCTGCGACTTTTAGTTTAAGAAGAAATAGACATTGAAAAAATATAGAGACAGACAGACAGACAGACATTGCGCTTTTTATATATTAGACTAGCAGAGAGTGCGCTCGAATTTGCGCGGTCGTAAAGTACGCTTAAATATGATAGTTCAAGTTTTCCAGATTTAGAATAAATTACTAGCAGGTGGGGTGCTTTGCCCCAGCGTAAAACACGCTGAAATATGATAATTTGAGTGCCATCATATTGAATCGAAACCGAAACTGTAACATTCAACGCTGGTAACGTAACCACTGTATCAATTTAACATGTATATGCACTGATGAAAAATTTAAAATAAACTAAGACGAATGTACAAAATGTATAACGATTGTTTTTTTTTTTTCACTTTTGACCCAGTTTTGACCCCTTAGAAATTATTTTAACCGGGTTAAGAGACATATAAAAGAACGGTCCATAAATATTCAATCATTTGTGGCCCCTAGCTCCACTCTGACACTTATATTTTCGGACAACACAGAGTTTGAAAATATGGAGACAGACAGACATATAGCATTTTATTTATTAGTCTGGCGGGGGCTTGTCAGGACATAAAATAGACTTAAATATGGTATTTTAATTTGTCTAGATTTCGTATATATTATTAGAGAGTATCGATTTACAAAAGTTAAAAAACAAACTATTTGGATGCTATCAGCTAGAATCGAAACCGAAACTGTAGCATTCAAAGTTGGTCACGTTACCTCTGCACCAAGAGATACGCACATAAACTAACTAACATTTTTAAAAAGACTAAGATGAATGTATAAAATGTATAACGCTTTTTTTTCTAATTTAGCCCATTTTATGTAAAAATCACCCCTTCTCATGTCCGCAATATCATAAAAAATTAGACACATCAAAGGTGTGTGGGCCTGATCTCATTCCTGCATTACTAATAAAGAAATCTTTATCCGAGCTAGCCTCCAAGCTCTACAATAAATGCCTTGCTGAATCTTGCTTCCCTAATAGTTGGAAGATGGTCTCTCTGGTACCAGTATACAAGAATTCTGGTGAAAAAACATACCCTTTCAATTATCGCCCCATTAGTCTCCTCCCACTCTTTGCTAAAATCTTTGAGACCTTAATTAATCAAGCACTAGTTCATCACCTCGCAAAAGCAGATCTTCTCTCTGACAAACAGTATGGATTCAGGCAATGTCGTTCTACTACAGATATTTTAACAGTCATCTATGAACGTATTTACCATGTACTGGATAAGGCGGGCGAAGCCAGGGCTGTAGTCCTTGATATATCCAAGGCCTTTGACAAAGTCTGGCATAAAGAGCTGCTAATGAAAATTAAATCGTACAGTATAACTTGGACAATAGAAGCATACAGATTGTCATTGACGAATGTACATCTAAGTGGCATAGCATTAATACGGAGGGTCTCAAGGGTCAATTCTTGGACCACTATTATTCCTGATATTCACAAACGACCTCTCTGATAATACTGTTTCTGAGATGGGCATATTTGATGATGATACAACGCTCTATAATATGAAAGAGGGAAGAACAGATGTACATAAATCTAAGACAATGGCAGAATTGTTAGAAAATGACCTCCAGACTATAGCGAAATGAGGCCACAAATGGATGGTAACATTTAATGCTAGTAAAACTAAGCTGCTCTCCTTTAATAATTACAAGACGCCTGTCCAATCCCCTATATCTATAATGAATCGAACCGTACCTTAGAATTCTACCTTCAAACTTCTCGGCTTAACATTTGCGGGCAATGTGAACTGGAAAAAATACATAGAGGACATTGCAAAGGCTGCTGCAAAGAAGTTGGGTTCCCTTTATCGAGCTAGAAGACTACTCACGCTTGCGAGTATCCTGCATCTTCACAAGGCTACCATTCGCCCATGCATGAAATATTGTTGCCACACCTGGGCTGATGCATCTACCACTAGTCTCTCCCACTTAGATAAAGTCCAAAAAAGAGTTGTCAATCTAATTGGTCCCACTTTATCAACTAAGCTTCAGCCTCTGTCTCATCGCCGCAATGTTGCATCACTCTGCTTGTTTTACAAATATTTTAATGGTATGTGTTATGATCAACTTGTTTCACTTGTACCCCCGCGACGTACATATCTCCGACAAACCCGCTTAGCAATAAGATCTCACTCCTTAACTGTTGATATCCCTAAATGCCAGAAAGCGTTCTATTCTAATAGTTTCTTCCCTCGAACAACTAGACTTTGGAATTCCCTTCCTACTGCCTGCTTCCTGACTGTACTGGTAAATATAACATAAACAAATGTCTTGTTAATCTTTTCTAGATATGGCCCCAAATAGTAGCCGCTTAGGTTCAAGTGGTGATATGCTACAACAGAGAATTTCCCCCTTTAAAACGATTTAAACTGGCTAAAGACCCATAAACGAACATCCCATACAAAATCCAATCATTTAGGCCCCTAGTGCTGCTCTGCAACTTCTAGTTTCGGTAGAGATTGAATTTTAAAATATGAAGATAGACAGACATATAGCTTTTTATATGTAAGATATATACTCATATCTCTCTTACGTTCATGCGATATTTGCAGTCATATATATATATAGAAATATATTAAAATTGAGAAAGGACGATTGAGTTATTTTTGGCAAACGTATAGAATTTTGTAAATTAAGTTCGGAATAACGCGTATACTGGTGAGTATTATAGAGAGTTCCACTGGCGTGCAGTTCTAAGAAAGAAGCTTTGCTCATGGAATCTACGTTTGGATTTAGGCACAGATAAAGAGTGGGGAAAATTACTGACAGTATATATATATATATATATATATATATGTGTGTATATATATATGTGTGTGTGTGTGTTTGTGTTGTGTGCGAGTGTATATATATATATATATATATATATATATATATATATATACATATATATATATATATATATATATATATATGCAGAGTTTTTGTGATACAAAACTTAATAATAGCTTTGAGAACGATATCCAGAGACATGCTGAGCTAGGAAACAAATAATTCATTTAGGGGAAAGCAACAATTCGTTAATAAAAACGATTTAAGAGTAAATTTATATATTTATAAATTAGCGATTATAAAAAAAGAACCTAAAATGAACCTCGAGACGTCTTTCAACCGATATATTGTCAAGAGAAAACATCGACCATTAGGATTAAGAAAAAAAATGGCAAATATTGTTTAAATAATAAGTAGTTTTTTTTTTGTTTGTTTCTTTTTTTCCTCTCTAACGTGGGGTGGGGAAATTGAAAATTAGACAAGAAAAAACGCAAGATTAATTGTCGCCAATATCGGGGTAAAAAACGATAAAGTAACACTCAAAACCCAAGCAGATATCGATAGAATGTAAGCAGATAATTCAATATACACATTCCCAATATGTGTATAAGAAAAACAAAAATCATATATATATATATATATATATATATATGTATATAAGAGCTCCTTAAACAATTCCAACTTGTGTGAGTGCTTTTTCTGCCTAGAGAGCGAAGTGTTACGCATCGTCACACACAAAGCCTCCAAAATATTCAGTAAATATTTAGAGCGAGCCTTTTGCTCGATACGAAAAAGACCATCCGATTAGGCATCTCCACAATTTATTATCGAGCAAATGTTGCCCGATTGCCGACTCATGATTCGGTGAGTGCCCGGATGTTCTAAGTAAGCGTCTCGGCGTATTCCTTAAACCCTCGGATGTGCTCGTCGATACGTTCTTATTAGACATACACGGATTGCGAAATCGTGCAGGTATATGCTGGGCCAGTCTGACCCCCAGGCATTGAAGAGATCGGCCCACATAGTCAGCACCGCATTGATATTTGAATTCATAACATTACTAAACTTTTGTCCAGTATGGGTAGAAAATCTTTCTAAAAAGCCGGTAAAGCCTTCTTGGTACCAAATACTACACGGGGTTGCACCGTATTGTAACAGAGGGACATCACAGATCTGATCCTATCAGAAAAACCTTTACTGATAGCGCTAATGAACGGAAGCTTTAAATATACCGGACATTTAGGTGGTCTGAAAAAACGTCAGTGTTTGATTGCGCCAGTTTTTTCTGAATAAACTTGGCAATAATACACTCGGGAAAACCATTGTTAATGAGTATATTTGTTCTCTTTTTCAGTTCAGCTTCTAATTTGCTGGTCGTGCAAATCATAAGCGCACTGTGAACCAACGTTTTAATTAAACTGATTTCCCTACTCATAGAAGCAAAAGCGTCCCAACTGATATACAATCCCCGTGAAAGTCGGTTTCCTGTATATTGTTGTAGAGAAATTACCTGTCCTTTCTACCAAAACATCCAAGAAGGAAAGAGAGTCATTGTGTTCCCCCTCCATGGTGAATTTTAAAGCTGGGTGGAGATTATTCAAATGCAGGAAAAATGCACTCACTTCACTACGAGACTTTAAAATGACGAAAGTGTCATCAACGTATCGCCAATAAAGAAAGGGTCTAATAACCCGAGTGAATAACACAGATTCCTGGAAACCTAGGAAGATATTAGCTAGGATCGCTCCCAGAGGACTGCCCATTACCACCCCATCCACCTGCTAGTACATTTCATTGTCGAAGCTGAAACTGACCGACTTAGTGGCCAGTTCCATAAGTTCCAGAAAAATCTTCTCTGGAAAAGCAGGATGGGGTTAGTGCACTACGATACAACATATTGGCACATATTTGAATCGTTTCATCGAGTGGAACGTTTGTAAATAGGCTAGTGACATCAAAAGAACAAAGAAAATTAGTTTTAGGACTATATTCCAGTTCACGCTTGGCAACATATATATCAAGTTGTTGTTGTTTTTTAAAACGAAATTACATTTATTAAAATCCATTATTTCTGAGTAACTTTTTTTCCCAGAAAGATAAAACCCTGAATTTTATCATATAGAAAACAGAATAATGTAAAACTTTTTCTACTATTTTTAATTAAATTTTAAATGTTATATTTTCCCAAAAAGTTAACAATTGACATTTTTTGTCTTGCACAAAAAACGTATATAAATAGTTTAAAAAAAAAGGTTTTTGAAAGAATTTATTTATTAATTTGTTGTCTAACTAAGACTTAGGGTGATTTTCTCTGAGAATATGTAAAAATATTATGATATAAGTACCTGGATTTCAAATAATTCCACTTATTCATATAGGCAACCAGTTACTTCGCGTTGATCTAGACAATGTTTACGCTTGTACTTGATAAAAAGCAAACTATGGAAGACCAAACATGCAAAAAAAACTTATTTTTCAGTGACAAAAATTTCAATGTATTATTAACGCTGAGTCTGGCCAGTACTAGATGGGTGTCCATTTGTATGTGTTTAATGTGTGTGTGGGAAGGGGTGGCAATTTAGAGCAGAATAAAAAAAAAACTATTTCAGCGCGTTTGGCCCACCGTAGTCGAAAGGCGGCAAACCTTTTCAAACAGAATCGAAAAAAATGATGCTATTTTAAACACAAAGGGCACAATATTTAACGATTTTTTTTGTATCGATTCTTCAAGTCATGCCCTGTTTAATAATGGTCATGCATTATTCGGCTCGCTAAAAAAATTGTTAATTTATTTATCAAAGATTTTAAAATGTCTTTTTTCGTATAAATATTAAAAAATGTTTTTTTGTTTTACTTACTTACATTAATAATTTTACTTAACATATTCACTGAATTTCACACTTCAAAACTCAAAAGCAAGATAATTAAACACAATCGAAGTTCTGATATTCAGACGTCAAAATAAGGTATGCGAGCATTTTTTTAATCTATAATCCTGTCCCTTACAACAACACAATATGTTTTGTTCAGTTTCAGATGATTATTTTAAGCATATTTGGAACCCTCTCAAAACAAGAGGTTTTTGTAAGCAAAAATATATATATATATAAATATCGTTTATGAAAAATAAGTACAGTGTTAAAGTTCATTCTTCTCTTAATAATCGCGCTGAAAATTTCGTATTGATTGGATAATTACCTGATTTTTGGTAGATTTTTAAAAAGACGGTCCGTCAAAAAGTATTTACTGCCCCCCCAGTTTAGAGGGTGCCTAATATATATATATATATATATATATATATATATATATATATATATATATATGCTGTCATGCGCATATATATATATATATATATATATGCTGCCATGGGTATATATATATATATATATATATATATATATATATATATATATATATATATATAACTACTTCATTTGATCATATAAATTAATATAAGAAAGTATAAATTTATGCGTAAACTTTAAATATTTACTTCAACGGTGCTTGATCCGTATGTAGAGCTAGGTAGTAAGTTACAAGATATACATGGCAATTAAGCTGCACAGAATATTCTGCATTTCATCAACACTAAAATTCATCAGACTTATGCTTACTACTACTATATATATATATATATATATATATATGTGTGTGTGTGTGTGTGTGTGTGTGTGTGTGTGTGTGTGTGTGTATTTAAATATAAAAAGACAGAGAGAGAGGGTGGATATTATCGTAACATAAGAAAAAAATTGTAAACGTGATTAAATATGTATATATTTTCCTAAACCCTACTATCCACAGAGACCAGAGGTTCAAGACCCTTGTAACCCCATCAATATTGGCGAAACGTATATTTATCTGTATTGGATTTTCTAATATCTATATATTTTCACGTATAATAATTCTACGGATGTATAGAACACTTTTGAAAAAACTAGTTTTCTTTAGTTCAACACATTCGAACTAATTTAATGTGTGTCTATATATATCTATATATATATATATATATATATATATATATATATATATGAGTATGATTGTGTGCGCATATATTTGTGTGTGCGTGTGTATGTGTGCGCATGTGTATTATCATAAATTGATAAAATAGGCGTACACCGTTTTCCATTATATCATTTGATCGTCATGAACATTTTGGCACACAAACATTAAAAACGAGAAAATGGACACCCACGAGCAGAAACACATACACATATATATTCAGATAACTATATACCTATATATAAATATAGGTGTATACATATGTAATTATATACTGAGGAAAATCCATGTAAATATGTTTATATGCTATATATATGTATATATATATAATTATATATATAAATATATATACATATATATATATTGATCTATTTGCACATATATAGTGTACATATATGCATATATACATAAATATATATTTATAAATATATACATATATATATATATATATATATATATATATATATATATATATATACAGGATTATGTAAATAGACGTGGTTCGGCTTATTTATATTTGCATACGTTTACATATATATATATATATATATATATATATATATATATATATATATATATATATAAGCATTTATATAGAATTATTTAAATAAATATGGACAGACAAGCTTACTATATATGTGTGGGTGTGTGTGCAAGAGAGTGCGTGTACATTTATATATATATATATATATATATATATATATATATATATATATATATATATAAAAACTAACCTTGCCTGTTTATATTCATATATACGTATATATTTACATATACACATACCAAAATATCTATATATACATATATATATATATATATATATATATATATATATATATATATATATATATATACGAGTCATTGTGAAGTATGTTGGTGCGGAATGATTCATTTTGTGATGGACAAATATATGCACAGGTGTGTATTTATATAAGGTGCAAATATTCGTTTTCACCTTTTATTTTTGGGGAGGGTCATTTTTATGAGATATATCTTCTTTTCTTCTCTTTTTTCCACGTCTGTCTTTACCTTGATTCAGTTTGTATTTCTTTGCGTCGTCAAAAGCCTCAACACCGCCACCATACTTTTTGCTTTTGCTTTTTCACGTTGGTTTATATTTGCCGGCGGAATGCTTTTTCTTTTTCCCTCCTGTCTATATTTACTAGAGGTCACCACCGACACAGAACTTCTAATAAGCGACGATGTGTATTACAGAAAATCCAATAGGTCATAATCATTGTTAGCCTTATGTTGCTATTCGCTATTGTCAGTATTTCACCATTTCAAAAATAAATGTGAATCTTGCATGAGCCGTCATTGATTCTCCGTTCAATCACATATTAATTTTACGATATATTCGTTCACAGATTGTAAACACTGCGTTTAGCGTAAAGAAACACCATTTATATTTCCGGGTTATTTAGCTGAGGATTAATAATTTGAAGTATTTAGTTTTTCTCTAATCTTGAGTGTTATTTTCACGTTTCGGCCGACGTAGCCTCCGACTTGTTTCAGCTGTATATTGTCGACTCGGAATCTTCCTGTCAAGTCTTCACGCAAGAACTCATGTCATAACGAAAAAAATACTATTTTAAATTTCAGTTGTAAATAAACTCTTCATGTGGTTGAAGGTTCAATCTTTAGTGCAGGTGATACTATGAATAAGACTGCGAATCACTTAAAACATCTACCCAGTCCTGACTGACAAACGAGAACGTTCTACCTTCGTTGATTTAATAAATCGTCTACTTCGAAATCCATGCAATTTCGGATTTCGGCAGACAGATTCACGAGTTCGACAAGATACTCCTGAAAAAGATCGGAGGTTGCATCGACCGAAACGTTGTGAAAATAACATTCCAGATGATGACAACAGTCGGAATCAATAAAAAAATACAGAGAAACATTTTATCGAATCATTCAGTTCTCGAGAGTTTATAAAAAAGCAAATGACTAATGCAAAGGTAAAGCGAATACGAATACACAGCCTACGTCAACATATGTAGTCTGTCAAATCATCGATGACTGTAACTATTTACTTAGGTTTTTTTTATCTATATATAACAGGTTATGTGTTCCTCTTTTTCCTTTTTGGCATCCTTTCTGCTCCTCGGGGATGAGTCCACGATTATTCAGGAAGTGGTAGATTTGTTCCCTCAGTTGCGCTGTCAGTATCTTCCACATAGTTGGTAAGCACGTGATTTGCCTATAGTTGCTAGGGACGGTTCCTTTATCCGTGCCCTTCTGTAGCAGTGTGGTTCTACCTTTTGTCATCCACTCTGGAACGCTTGTTTCCTGTATACATCTCAGGTTTTGGCCTAGCCTTTCGTGTAAAGTTGTGAATTTTTTGAACCAGTATGCATGTATCCCGTCGTGCCCTGGTGCTCTCCAGTTTGCCATTTTTCCTATGGTTTTCTTTATGGTTTTCTTGTTGATTTCTTTCACTGTTCCTTCTTCTATTTGTTGTAACTCTTCTTTCATGTCTTTCAGCCATTCGGCATTTCTATTGTGATCTCATCGCTCTTCCCATATAGTAAATTATTGTTTCTGTCGGATTTGGTTGTTCTGTTTTTGTTTTTTCTCCGCTCACATTTTGGAAGAATTGGCTTTCATTAGTTTCAAATGTTCTGTTTTGTTTGCATTGTTCAGATTTATATCTATATCGTCTCAATCTCGCTACTTTTGCTTTTATTTTTTGGTCCATTTCTTCATGTTTCTTATTTTAGCCTCTCCCTGCCAGTTACATTTCCAATATTCCGTTTTCTTCACATTGCTTTCTTCCTGTTCATCATTTTGGCTTCTTTTTTATGTTTGTGTATTTGGGTTTCTAGTCTTATTTCCCATCCAGGTTTTGTCGGTCCGCTTGTCCTCGGTTGTTTTTTCTGATTTGAGATTCATACTTACCATTTTGGCGCCTGCGTAAATGAAGTTGTTTAAGTCTGTGATTGTATTTGTTGGGATATGTGGGAGGAGCTTGTTAACCTTCTCTGTTTCTGTTTTTAATTTCTTCTGCTCTTGGTTCCTTAACGATGGGAGCTTTGTTTTTTCCTCGTTTATCAGCTGTATTATCTTTTTTACTTCATTTGCTTCATTCTCTGTTAGTACTGTTTCATTGTTCTCGGTTTCCACGTTTGTGGACTTCGTTCTTTGTTGGTCCTTGGCCTTTGGTGTTTTTACTTGTGGGGCTTCAACTTGTGGTGTTGCTCTACGTGCGGTTCCCTTGGGAGATGCTTCTTGTTCAGTTTCGTCATTTATTTTTCGCTGTATTTCTGTTAGTTCTAGTTTAGAGAGCAAACCTTCTTTCATTCGTTTCCGATTACCTCCATGTCTATATTTAGGATGACTTCTATAGTAGAGCATTTCATTACGAGTTTATTCTCTTTTGTTGTCCATTTCTTTCTTCGGTTTTCTTTCTTTTGATGGTTATCAAGGCTGTGCTGTCTTTGTTCGGTATCATTTTGTTCCCTGAAATTAGAGGTTATACTATCCTGTTCAGCGTCCATGTTATCTGAGTTTCTGAAATTAGAAAGTTGGCCAACATTCGCAGGATGACGACCTGGTCCCCCATGCTGGCTACCGAAGGAGCACCTTCCGATCATGACACCCAGATCTTTCTTCTGGGTCCCACGGTTTGGATTATTTGTAATTGACATTTTTCATATTTTGGTGTTTGTGGCAACACCGGGCCCAGAGTTATTTTACCTGTGGTTCTGCTGCAGGGATAGTGTAACGCTCCCATGTATACAGGAGGTATCGTGCACTACCACACATACATACGGGACATGAACAAAAACATAAATAAGTAAATATATATATATATATATATATATATATATATATATATATAGCAACGAGGTTCAAAGGACTTATTAATATTTACTTAGTAAAAGTCCGTAGTTGTAATTCGAAATTAGAGATAATTGAAGATTATATAACAGAAATTGATCGTTTTATATTTACAAATAAGCAAATTCAACAAGAGTAGAAAAAGATTTCATTGGTGGGGGTGGGGAAAAATAATCTAAAAAGAAAAAGCTGTTAGTAGGGCTCTCTCGGCCCTCGCTAGATGACAGACCGCCCACTGCTTTCTGGCTTGTTAAATGCCGGAAACAAGCAGGTTGATCCCTAAGGAGTTTTTAAAATTAAGTTTGGGACAAAATAAAAGATGGGGAAGTTGGGAATAACATTCCAAGTTTGTGGAAAAAGAGCCAGGGCGAAAAAGAATGAGGGCTGGGCGACTTAGAGTTCTCTATCGAGAGAGGAGAGGATTACCATTCACTTGGCTAGCTAAGGGAAACGAGGCCTACCTTACTAGGACTAGAGTCTGGCAAGACTAGGAGCTGAATGTGTCATGCCTAGGCATGGAACACATACTCTAACTTGGCTCCTCTTTGTACGTACAAGCTCACTGCCTAAATCTATTATAAATCTCTTTCAGCGGAATGTAATCTCTTCTTATCAGCCCTCCTCTTAACCTTCAATTAGTGTTCGAAGAACATTACCAGATCCTGATCTGCTCAAGATTCAACCGGACTCTTCGCATTCAGTCTAGACGTCCACACAACAATTCTGGTTTTGGCCAGGATCACGAGAAACACGATTTGTTTCTCCCCGTGCATGACCAGGGATACGTTCACTGGTCAGGATGCTCGGGATCTTGCTGGAAGGTTTATAGTATTTTTCAGGGTATGGTTCAGGGTAAAGGCCAGGGCAAGGTATTTTAGTTGGCAAGACTGGAGTTGAGGTGACAAAAAATATCGAACCCTGTGTCCCTTAAAGGGAACTAAATTCCAGTAGTCACCTGTACGTTACCAAATAAAAATGTAAACGCTTTTTAAGGACGTGCGCGTTTTAAGTAAGCTGTACAAGTATACATAAACAGAGCGGTTTATTTCAATAACAAAGAATAGTGAATCTGTTTCCTAAACTTTAAATAGGTTAAATTTAATCACATTATTATTGAAAATGTAATCATGCGAAAAGCTGAAAACATAATGTTATTATTCTGATAGTCATGTTTTACATCGGGAGGGTGTTTAGTTACTAGGCTGTGCTTCAGCCTTACAATGTAATAAAAAAATATAGTAAAACATGAATTTAACTTGAACAAACTATTTCAAAATTGCGCGATGGCATCGCGCTCTGCCATCATATGCATCCTAGATCAATATCTACTAAACAATTTGGTGCTTATGCATTTTTTACCGCGCTAAATTCAACTTTCACGCTATCATTTTATTCAATCGTAAGGTGGAAGAATATTTACAAAAGACCCTCCACTCCCCAATGTAAAAATAATTACCCAAAATTGTACTTTGTATCGTTCAAAGATTTTAATTATAAATTATAAAATGATACACATTTACTCACTGTAAAACTTCATCTTGCATTATTTTTAGGAGGGGGGGGGGGTAAATATGAAGAATCTTTCCACCCTCGAAAAATCCTTTAAAATTACCACTTTTAAAAGTTTTCGGATGTGCTGAAAACGAAAATAACGCAAAAAAAAAATATCCGGTATACGAGTAGATTGCAGATCTGAATAAATGTTAATTTATAAAAAGTGGAAGATCACTTTCCTATTGGACACGGTACACCACTCCCTCCATGATTTTCCTTTTGCGGACAGACGCCACACTAGATGATTTGAACATCACACCTTCTCAGGTATATGGTATCATAAAAAAACTTAGACACCTCAAAAGCATGTGACCGAATCTCATCTCGGCTGTGATATTAAAAAAATGATCCACTGAGGTTGCTCCAGTTCTCTTCAAACTTTTCAATAAATACCTAAACGAATCTTGCTTTCCTGACTGCTGGAAAACCGCTTCTGTGCTACCAATTTGCAAGAATTCTGTCGAAAGAACTGACCCATTAAATTATCGCCCCATTAGCCTTCTCCCGCTTTTCGCCAAAATATTTGAGTCCTTAATTAATCAAGCTCTAGTCCATCACCTTACAACTGCTAAACTCCTGACCGACAAACAATATGGATTTAGGCAACCATGTTCCACAGCAGACATCCTAACTTTAATCTCTGAAGGTATATACTGTTCACTAGACAAAACAGATGAGGGTAGAGCGGTAGCCCTCGATATATAAAAGGCTTTTGACAGGGTGTGGCACGATAATCTTCTAAGGAAAATTAGATCATATGGTATCACTGGAAGAATACATAACGTAATTAAATCCTTCTTAAGTAAGAGAAAAATCCAGGTTGTCCTCGACGGTCGTACATCTAAACAATGATATAATCTGTGCCTAAACGTAAATGTAGATGCCAAAATGAAGCTTCTTTCTTAGAACTGCACGTCCGTGGACCTTTCTTCCGTTTGCCTGCTTTCCAGCTGACTACAATCTGATTGTCTTCAAGTCCAACGTAAACAAGTTCTTGATGAACCGTTCCCCTAAGTAATCCAATTTACAAAATACCCACTACTTATGTTTACTACGTTATAATCACAATGACTAATGTATACCCAGTAACCGTTATCCTCGAGTGGCCCTTGATAAGTGGTGATTCCGTTGTAAAAAAAATATTATTATATTTTTGATTTAAGGAATTATTCGAATAATAAAAACCCAAAGATATGTAAGCCACGAAATGATAATTAAACACGGTGCAGAAACAACCATGACAGACAGTTTATGAATAGAGATTGCCAAAGTATTAATCAAAATCGAAATACGTAAAAATAACATTTTGAGCGGTCCATGTAATCTGACCAAGCAAAATACAAATTCATAATGTCAGATCATTTTTCACTTTGAGAAAAAAAATACACAAGGCAAACATAAAAAAAAAAACTAACAATAGCATTTTATAGTCAAATCATACGTACCAGCATAGTTTTTTTATTATTGGAATTTTTTTTCTTTTAGACAATGGGACTATTTTAGATCTCTGACGAGAGGATTGCGCCAAACTCAGAAACACTGTCAGTTAAAAAAACACATATTTCCATTTGGAATGAAAGCTTTCACTTCGAAGTTAATTGTATGTATTTTTCAAGGCTAGAACCCCACGCAAGACCAATAAGCTGTTTGTTATAGCATTCGAATTATTAGATTGGTGCAAAAATAATGTCGTCTGTTGACGTTCAACTTCAAAAGATCATAACTCCTTTCATGATAAACTTTATTAATCGAAATTAGAATCGGCCATAAGAATCGAAATTAGAATAATACGTTCGAGCTTCTAGTTCATTTCGTTAATTTGTCGGCAGTACTTTTCCGCCGTAATCGTTTCGCCTGGATTCAAGAAGCTGTAATGGATGAAAACGGCTGCAGACCACCAAACAGTTAACATAACCATTTTTGTTGAAATTTCAGCTTCAGAAAGTGTTGTGGAGCTTCTCCGAAATTCAACCACTGCCGAACATCGCTGGTTGTCGCTGAGGATCCACTTCTCATCGGACGTCACAATCTGCTCAAGAAATGGGTCGTTTTTGTTGGACAGAACGAGGACATGTCAAAACGACGATTTTTTTAATTATCGTTCAATTCATGCGGTCCTTATTTATCCAACTTTTTACTTCCCTATTTGTTTTAAATAGCGAAAGACTGTTGAGTGCTTGACCTCGAGTTCAACAGCAACACCGTTTGGTTTTGGTAGGATCGACTTTAATTAAGGCTTTCAAATGTTCATCAACTACAGTCGGCCTGCCGAATCCGTCTTCATCTTCGAGACTCTCGTCACCACTGTGAAATTTCTTGAAGCACCGTTGTGCCACACGTTCGTTAGTGGTTGTTGGGCCAAACGCATCATTGATATCACGAGCTGTCTCAGCAGCTTTTCAGCCTAGATTGAACTGGAACAAGATAAACGTGCGGATTTTAATTCTGTCCATGTTGTTGAAAAGCATGTAAAAATAAATAAAGATATTGAGAACGGTAACAATTCGATAGAGCGAAAAACGCACTTCAAAATAATATAAAACACAATACATATATATATATATATATATATATATATATATATATATATATATATATATATACATAATTATTTCCACTGCCAGACAATATTGCAGCCAGCAAGAGCCACGAAAGCCAACAAACCGGAAGTCCAAGACTCGAGTTTCGCCCTCATTTGGACTATTCAGTTAGACACATCCGAACTCAGGATTCGAAACCCCAGCCTCTTGCATGCGTTTGCTCAGTTGGTAGAGTGCTTGCCTCGCATCCAAAAGCTCGGGTTTCCAATCCTGAGTTCGAATGTGTATAGCTGATGAGCCCAAATAAGGGCGAAACTCGAGTCTTGGACTTCCGGTTTGTTGGCTTTCGTGGCTCTTGTTGGCTGCAATGTTGTCTGGCAGTGGCAATTATTATATATCCTCTCACACATTCTGAATATATATATATATATATATATATATATATATATATATATATATATATATATATAAAGCTGAACGTCTATGTGTGTGTCTGGTCACGAATAGGCTCCTATATGGTTGACTGTTATAAAAAACTGAATAATGATAGAAGATGTATCGATACACAGAAATGAGTATGTTTGGTCTGGTATAATGATGGTTCATTAAAATTGTTGGGTCTACGTACGCGCCTGGTCCACAAAGTATGGAAATAAAAAATTTAAAAAAATGTTTACAAGTGTTTTTGATATAGATGAATATAGATGAATAATATTTTGATAAGTATGTTTTAACTTAAATAGGGATGGTATAATAAAAATGTGGGGTCTGCATTCGCGCCTGGCTTCCATAGAATGGAGATAGGCACAAACTTTAATAAAGACTTTTCATATCTATCTGCTTTGATAATTATGTTTCAGTTTGAAGAAATATAGTATAATAAAATTATTGGGTGTTCGTTCGCACCTGACCTCCATAGAATGGAAATATGTCACAAAGTTTAACAATGTTTTTTAATATAGATCCACAGAATACTGTGATGTGTTTCAGTGTGAACAGGTATGGTATAATAAATTATGGGGATTATCTATTTTATTTTTACTTTCATCATATTTTGTTTTAGTTTTGATACCCCCAAATTCGTAGCTATCTCTTTACAACCGTTCCTTTTCATAACCTATCATACTTTCAGAAATCAGAGTCCATTTTCTGTAGGCTGTTTTTGAACCCAGTCAACGACGGGTTCTTTTGCTAGCATATATATATATATATATATATATATATATATATATATATGTATATATATCAATGAATTAATTTAGAAATCATATATAAAAGTAACATGTGTGAGAAAACGATATTGTTTTTGCAATAACCTAATATCTTTTAGCCGATATCCATCATTATTATGAACCTGAATCCATTCTATTGTTATTTTATTGTTATTTAAAATATATTCTTTTTAATTTGAACTAATGCATAGAAGAGACGCGCACTCTAGCTAGTAGATGATAATCCTGTATTGGAGAATTTGACCTGTTTGACCTTTCACTTCCGCATGGTACAGATTGCATGTTTCCACTCTATATAGAAAAACTGATGAAACAACTGGTTGTAGAATTTGTAGGGAATTTAGGTGGTAAGGCGACTATTTTTTTTTTCAATTTAAATAACCATTTTGATTTCTCATATATTCAATTACAAAATATTTAAACTTTAAGAAAGCAGCCACGGGAGTTCTACCGAATCTATGTTGAGAAAATTTCATTATTAAAGTAGATTATTGTTTTATGTCTAGAGGTTTATCGAAACATACAAGCTCTTTTTTTACAATTTATAGCTATCTTGCTTTTTCGCTTCAGTAATTTGTGTACATATTAAATTTTCTGGGGTTTCACTGATGTACACGGACATTCTAAAAATATACGAAATAAAATGAGCTACAATATGTAGATATTTTTTATTCCTAGTGAAGTGATATATTAATAAAAGACCGGGAAGTTTAAAGTTTTAATATGTAAATGAAAATGCAAAACCGAACGGACGTGGTACCTATTAAAATTCATATATTTAACTCACAAAAATAATAAATATGTATGAATAAATATATAAAAACATTCGCAAGCCATATTGATTATGAAATAAAATAGCTAAAACGAACACTAAAAGCAGGTTTATTGACCGGAATAAAGTGAAAAGATTTAATATTGTACTATTTTTATCAGTATTTTCAATATAAACTATGACTAAAATTCTATTTCAAACGATCATTAAAATATTTGATTTCAAGAAAGAAAATGGTATTTTACGTTTCCCTAGATTTCCCTGAAAAAGCGATAATATTTATGAGCGTCACTTTTTGTATTTAAGCTTCATAAGTGTTTATTTAAAGTGGATATATGTTTTGTATGGAATATCTAAACCAGACCATTCTTCTGGCTTAGTGATTCTTTACATCTTTAAAATTTAAAATTTCTAGTTTTTCATAAATATATCAAATTTATATGGATAATCTAAAAGTCTACATATTTCAAATGAGTTAAAATGTGTTGCTAGTTTGATTATAACTTATATATATATATATATATATATATATATATATATATATATGTATGTATATATATATATATATATATATATATATATATATATATATATATATATATATATACTAGCGGTACTCCTGTACTGGCGTTGCGCTGTGGAAATATGATCCAAAGCCAGAACAGCCATGGTGAAGTCTCCTACCTGAAAACAAAAAAAAAATACCCATCTAGTGCATTATCATATGTAAGTCCCGTAAATTATGACCTATGGGTAAACAGCAAAAACTATTAATACAGAGATATGGCGGCGATTGTTAGTGGTAGGCGTCAGTTTTCCAAATGAAGCATCCAGCTTCTACTACCGTGCATTGTCCGACAGTCACAAATAGCGGCATCTACTTACTTTCATTGTTAGTTACTTACGATTAGTATTGCGTTAGGGCGGTTACTTGCCTTTACTAATCGCACTGTCGGTGCATGGCGGTCACTGTCATTCAGTAGCGAGCATGGCCAGTATCTGCCTAAATGAGACTGCCCCAAAATGAAATTGTCTGTTACTGGATGCTAGTGGTGAGCACTAGTTGTCACTGGAGAATGGCGGCCATGACCGAAGTAGTGTTTGTTTTTTTACCTGTTAGGTGCCTCCCATGTAAATACTGGGTCAAAAAATAACACGTTATTATTTCAGCAAGGTAAATATGCATAAGTACACGTTTATTACATAAGATTAGACTGGAGGCGATTCGGTATTTTAAGTGATTATTTTCCAGAAAATGTGTTTTTTTTTTCGCAGCATTTGTAAAATTATATGTTGTTTAAAGAAACTAATAATCATAGCCGTTATATCTAAATATTCTTAAAACATCCAATTACATTTCGTCCACAAAAGTGAAACTCTGCATAATCTAGTGGTGTCCTTAAGTAATATGTAAACCGTGCCTATAACACATGTCCATGTAATCTTTGTTGATCAGTTGCAATATTTGTATGTAATGTTTAAAGGAATAAGTGATAGGAGTATGGAAGTATTTCAACAGTAAAATCAGAAATTATGTTGCTAAAACTCCTTTAATCAATCAATAGTAAGTGTAACGTAGGAAATTGTTTCGAAGTTTTACGTAGGAGATGAATAAAAAGAAGAAGAAAATGCTGAAAAAAAGAGGCAAATGTAACAGATATAAATGGAGATGAAAAAAATGGGAAAAATATGTAGAAAAAGGAGAATGAAAAGAAGAAAATGAAGACGTAAAATGAAGAAGAAGAAGAAGAAGAAGAAGAAAACGATGGATAAGAAAATGAAGGATGAAGAAGCAAATCAATAAGTAGAAGAAAATGAAAAGAAAAAGGAAGTAGAAGAAAGAGTAAAAGAAAAAGAAGGAAAATAAAAAATAAAGAAAAAGTAAGTAAATGATAGAAAAAGTAGATAGAAGAAGAAAAAGTTGAAGAATAAAAATAAAAATAAAGAAACGTCACAAAAATAGACGAAAAAACGCAGAAATAAGAATAAGACGCCGAAAAAGAAGAAAACGCTGAAAAAGGAGAATAGGATACACAAGAACAAAACAAGAAAATGTATAAGAAGAAGAAGAAAAAAGATTGCGAAGACGAAGAATAAGACGACAAAAATGAAGACGCAGTAAAGAAAGGAGTCACATAAAAATGAAGCAGATTAAAGTGCGCAAACAAAAGAAGTCTCAGAAAAAGAGAAAGGGGAGCTGAAGAAGAAGCGGAAAAAGGAGATATAAGAAGAAGAAGAAGAAGAAGAAGAAGAAGAAGAAGAAGAAGAAGAATGCGTCGCTGGAAAAGAAGACGCAAGAAATGCCAACGAAGTCAAAAACACAAACAAGCTGATAGCCAGTTATAAACGATGTGTTTATTTGCGTAAGGTCGGTAGCGATGTAATAAGTATGGGTCTTGTTAATAGTGATGCAATAACTTTAAGAAAACGTAATGTACATGGATTCAAGCTACAAAACATAGAACAGTTAAGTGAAACTTGTAAAAACAGTAATGCGCGCATTTTAATTTGTAAGTAAAGTTTTTGTAACGTGCCTGAAAGCGATACCGGGATAGTTGGTTTCCGTGTTCGTAAATAGCATTCCCTTAATCAAAAAACTACTTGTTATACGTTAAGGTGTTTGTCCAAGTGCCATTCCGTTATTCTGGGGAAATCAGAAATGTAAGGAAGCATCCGTTTTGTTTATCGGTACACCAAAGTAATATGTATGCAACTAATGCATTAATGTAGCGGAATAATGAATAAGTGTCTTGTATGTAAATATTACGGTGAATAAAAGCACCAGTAAGTTAGAGTTTAGTTGGCGGATTAAAAAAAGCGAGTAAAATATTATTCTAAAGCAGTTTTGAGTATTTGGCACAATCAAGCTCCTATTTAAATTAATACGTAAATACAAAATTATGTAATAATTTATATACGTAACTATATTGATAACAGCAATAATAATAAAGTATTCATGTATACATATACATATATATATATATATATATATATACATATATATATATATGAATTTATGAAAAATTATATGACAATAAACCTACAGAGAATCCGTAAACTATTGAGATTGTTCACGTCTGCAAATCGATATATCTCCTGATAAAATTCTATGTGGATAAACAAAATAATATATATATATATATATGTATATATGTGTGTGTGTGTGTGTGTGTGTGTGCGTGTGTGTGTGTAACTCTTGGTTCGTTCGCATTTAATAGTCTAAAAAACCACTGGACGGATGGCTTCCACGTTTTGGTATAATATGTTTACTATATCCATGTGTGTTTTTATATATTTCTTTTTAATTATAACATTATACTTAATTTTTCTATGATAAATAGGTGGTTTTCCTTGTACCGATAGGTCACTTTTTTATTTAGGGACAATTATTTATTACCGCTTCCTGCCACGTGACCAGTGTTTCCAATTTAGCGGTTTTCCTGCTAGATCTGGAGATTTCGTTTGCAATCTAGCGGGGAATTCTAGAAAATCTGGAGATATTTGGCACCCACACACCCGCAATTTTAGATTAAAAATAAAGAAAAGCGCTTGAAAATACTTTAAAACATAAAATAAACTCATTCTTGTAAGTAAAAAAAGTAGCATTTATTGCCTTTGGTAACAATTATTTATTGATTATTTGTTTTGTTTTTCACCTTTTTTTTTTACTAACCATTCTTAAATCTCGCTATAAAATCGATTTTTCCAAGTACATTTTAGGTGGGGGGGGCATCCCAACTTTCGAAGTTTAGTTTAAAATACGATATAAGTAACCCCGCTTAATTTAGAAGTATTTAGTCGAAAATTGTAAAAAGCAAGAAACAACAGCAAAAAAAAAAAACTTATACCAATACACTAGAATTTAATTATCTACCAACCTAAATACTTTTATTATGCTAAAACAACGTTTTTTTTGTTTTTTTTATTTTTCTAATTTCAAAATATGTTGCACCATTATTGTGATGTTTAATTTGCAGTATATTTCAATTTAACTTTTATTATAAAAGTTTGATTTTATGATTTGTTTCATGCAAAAAAAATACCCTCTCTGAAAAAACAGGTAAAACTAGCTGATAAAATATGTAAGCCTTCTGGGGAGCCAACCGCTTCAATATAATTCCAGAAACATATAGTGAGAAAACACGGAATATTTTATGTATTGAATATACTATATTTATAATTTTTTTATGGTAGAAAGTTAAAATATGGAGTTTAGTGGGGGGGGGTTAGCGATTTTTAAAAATTTCAGATGATAAAAGTAAAAAATCTAGCGATTTCCTGGACATTTCTTTCTCCTGATCTCGCGGTTTTTTTTAATCTCAGTTGCCAACACTGCATCACTAAAAGGATATTTTGGTCTCAACACTACAGGCTTAATGTAAACAGAATGTGTTTACAATATCGGTAAATTTTCAATAGGTTTAATCACATGATTATTGATAATGTAACCATGTGATTGAAATTTAATTTAAATATACCACACGTGGTCACTTTCCTATCAAATATTCATCGAAAAACGATAGGTACAGGCAAAATGAATGCCGACGCTCAAAGTGTATAAACATTCACCAAAAATCAGGAAATTAACCAATTTTAATGAAAATTTCAGTATGATCGCAGAATATAATGAACTAATTATTTTTACTTAACTCTTAGTGAAAATGTGTTATTTTGTTTAAACAAAAAATACCTTTACTAAAGTTATGGATTTCAGTAGTAAATAAAAAAAACGCGAGAATTTATTTTTGCTTTTTTTATATAAATAAAGCATCGTAATTTGTAACAATAAAAAATAATTTTTACAGTAACATTACGAAAAACGCCCCTAAAGTCCGTATTAATGAATTCGATATAACTCGAAGAAAAATGAATTTCTCGCATACTATTCAGGAAATTAAAGATTCAATTAGATTCCTATTTCAGTGACCTAAATTATTTAGGGTGAAATGAGTTTAGGAATTTATAGCCAAACCTAAATATTTTTTTTGTTTAAAATAAATAGCATTAATACAGTAAGTTAGGTAAATTTTGCATAGCATGCTCTGCTTTACGGTTGTTGTGAAAATGGAACGGGAATTTGAATTTCGTTCCCTTTTAAATTCGGTACATTTTTACATTCCGTCCAACTCATCGTTCACGTTCGACACGTCAACTTTTATAGCTTTTCGGGTATGCTGCCAAGGTTACGGGTGTCTATTCCAAAGCCGTTCTTAACATGGGTAGATTGGTAGGTGTGTCAGAAATTTCGTGAAAAATAGTGAATAATTCCACCCCGTCTTTCCAAGCTTATAACTTCTCAAAAAATGTAACTCAAGCCCTATTTTTTTTCAATTAAAGGAGCAAAGACCAAGGTTTTATTTTAAAAAAAAATAACAAACAGCGTGATTTATTTTTAAAAATAAGGCTTTAAACTTCGGACTTTACAGGTAAATTTCTAAAAAAAAACTACTTTTTTTGTTTTAAATTTGAATATATTATTTATTGACCTTTTCTCTTCAATTTGTGATATATAAAACTTTGGTGAGTAAATTATTTACTTTTTAATAGACATTTCAAAATGGACGGCGTGAATTATTCGTACCCCTGTCTTTCCAAGCTTATAACTACTCGAAAAGTGTAATTCAAGCCCTATTTTTTTTAATTAAAGGAGCAAGGCCAAGGTTTCATAAAAAAACAAAAGAAAAAACAAAAGAAAAAACAAACAACGTGGTTTTAAAAAAAAGGTTTTAAACTCCGAACTTTACAGGTAAATTTCTAAAAAAACACTACTTTTTTGTTTTAAACTTGAATATATTATTTATTGACCTTTTCTCTTCAATTTGTGACATATAAAACTCTGGTGAGAAAATTAATTATTTACTTTTTAATAGACACTTGAAAATGGGGGGGTGAATTAAAAAAATATTATATTCGGTTTATTGGACAGAGCATAAAATTTCACATTGACCCTAAAAATATCGTAAAAATAGAATCAATAGAAAAATTCTGATTAGATTTTTAAAGTTTAAAAATTGAAAAATATTGAGTTCATAAAATGCATTACTGTTTTTTAAAAAATAAAAAAAATATTTATATTACGTTTAAAAGAACTTTAATGGTTTATTTTGGAAATATAATCCATAAATAAAATAAACAACCCACTTTTAAAAGAGCAATTACGAGGTTTTTATATTTCATTCGCAGTTTCGTGATATGGGTGTCAAAAATTCCTACAAAAATTCTGATACATCTACTAGATTGGAGTGTTTATTCGTTGTAAACGTACCCGACAACTTATAAATGTCGACATTTCCAATGTGAATGGTAAGCTGGACTTATGTTAAAAATAACAAAAAGATACACCAAACTGACTTTTTCGTTTAAAAATGGAATTATTACCCTTTCGTTATTAACTTTTTTTTTCTTTTTTTTTTAAATATTTTGTGTTTTATATACATAAAGTACAATTGTTGAATGTTACTGTTTTGATTATATTCGTTTGGGGGACACAATTAAAAAATTAAGAAAGATTAAAACGAAGCGAAATTTAAGTTTCCGTTCCATTTTTACAACAACCGTAAAACAGCGCATACTCAGCAAATTTTATCGAAATTTATAAGCATTATGTTGAAACACTAAATCAACATTTTATTTATATTTTTGCATAATTAATGATGGAAGTATTTTCTGTTTATTTTCTGAACATCTGTTAAAAAAATAATTTGAACATCCTCTTGAAAAAAAAGAATCAAACTTTTCTCTACTCTCACATTACTATTTACAGTGTTCATGTAAAGCATTCATCTCTTCTTTTTATAATAAAAATTCCGTTTTCAAAGAGAAACGTTTACTGCCAAATTTCTTTTTTAAAAAACAGTACAAGTTTTCCTGAAGAAAAACTTTCACCTAAAAATTTATGGTAAAAAATTAATCTTTTTTTTTGGGGGGGGGAATAACAACTTTTATTGATTAAAAAATTGCAAAAAATAATAAAAGTAAATAAACTATTTTTCTTGAGGAATGTGTTCCATTTAACAAACTGAGACACAGCAACGCATGGCCGGGTACAGCTAGTATATATATATATATATATATATATATATATATATATATATATATATATATAGTTGTAAATATTTTTATGAGGATGTAAGCTTACTTCCAGTTAAAGGTTAATTCCCGGTAGCTAAGAAGAAAAGCCCTTCATGCAATGCTGGCGTTGTTTATTGTATTATTATCACTTACTGCACTAATAATTGTGTAAGAATAATGCACTAGTGTTTAGTTAGGTATAAAAGATTATTCATATTTATTGAGAAATTATAAAAACACACGCATACATACATACATATATATATAATACGCATCAAGTGCGCTTGAAACCAAATTACAACGTAATATTAGGAAAATAAACAAATTTTTTATTACGCACAATTCAAACATTTTCACATACGACCGCCAGATACAACGCCTGGCTGTATACAGACTTCTTTATCCAAATTTACAACATAGCAAGGGCGAAGAAAAGGAAAATAAGAAACAAAACAACACACTGAAGATGGAGTATACCTCTGAAATAACCCTAACCCTAACCCTAACCCTATACCTCTGAAATATATTTGTGATAAATTTCAAACAAGTCAAATATTTGTTTATTTTCCTAATATTACGTTGTGATTTGGTTTCAAGAACACTTGATGCGTATTTTATTTTATTCAAATTAAAATAACGTTTCTATTGAACTCTTATTCTTGATGTGTATATATATATGCATATATATATATATATATATATATATATACATATATACATATATATATACATATATATATATATATATATATACTAGTTGTACCCGGTCACGCGTTGCTGTGACTTAATTTTTTATACATGGAAGAAAAATACATAAAGGACAAAATGTATTATTCTTATGTTTATGTTCTCACTATTTGTGGATACACAATATTTTGAGATGTTCCTTTTTCAGTACAGATGTAGAGATTGTCTGATTTTCAAACTGTAGAACACGCAACATGTACTTTTCCAATGAGAAGCAAATACGGTGTAGATGTAAGTCACAGAAATGTACAAATTGTCCCGGAGCCTTGTTAATGATTATCGCAAACGCCAAGCGAATTTTTAATGCAATATCTTAAAATGCTTGATAGTCGGATTCTCTACAATAATGAAGAAGCACCCTTGTTATCGGCCGACCTGCACAATGAAGACCCCGTATATATTTTTAATACTCTTGCAGAATTTGACCCGGATCCTCGTGATTTTGCGTCAATTATGGTTCAGGCTCGATCGGCAGTCACCAGATTAACGGAGCAAAATAACATACGCAGATGAATGGCAAAACAAATAAAAAGCGGAAAAAATAGAAATGTAATAAAATTTCATTAGGAATATATATATTATATATATATATAATATATATATATGTATATATATATATATATATATATATTCCTAATGAAAAGTTGCACTTCCTATTGTTTATTTACTTTTTTTTTCAGGTTCTATTATCAAAGTTGTTTTTTCCCAAAACAGATTAATATTTTACCTTAAATTGTTAAGTGATGTTTTTTTTCAAAGAAAACTAACTTTTTCTGTTTCATTTAAAAGAACATTGCAGTAGACGTTTTGCATTTTTTACTTTGTAAACAGATTTTTTTTTTATAGAAGAAAAGATGAACGCTTTTTATAAAAAATGGTAAAATACAGAAAATATTTTTCAAGCAATTTACAGATTATCTTTATCAACAGATGTTTAAAAAAAAAATAAACGGGAAAAACACCGTCCATCATCCAAGAAATAAATTAAAAATTAAATTTTTTATACAAATTACAAAAATAATATATGTCGATTTAGTGTTTCAACATTTAACAACGCTCGGTTTAATCCGCTGATTGCCGGCCGAGCCCTAACCATAATTGTCGGAAAATCCCGAGGATCCGGGTCAAATGCTACAAGAGTGCCATTCTTTTGAATTTCGTCCTTTCTCAATTATTTGAGCGGATTATTAGCGATTGCAAATTAACTAATTTAACTAAAATGCAAAAAATTCAATATTTAAAGATTTTAAGGGGTGCTCGGTTTCTAAGACAACGTTCTAGTAAATTGATTCCTCTTATTAGAAACACTAACGGGGAAAGACAAAACCGGTGTATTGTCTGTATGGGTGAGGTTATTTTCGTTTGTTTTTATTTTTTGTTTTTTTTCAATATTTTCGTCAAATTAGTATTGATTTGACACTCAACAACCATAATTTGCAATTCTTTTTTTTAATGACAAAATTTCAATATGTAAAGATTTTTAGGAGTCGCTCAATTTCTAATGAAACGTAAGCAGATACACAAGTTTTTTTGGTGTTTTCACAATGAAACTTGTTATAACTTAGTGTCTTAATGTTATTTTTAAAGTAAAAATAATATTTATGTTTGGATATAAATTCCAACACTCATTTCACTAAAAATAATTTAAGTGACTGAAATAGGAAAGTCATTAGTCACTGAACAAATCTACGTCAAATTCCATTTGAATTCTTTACTTTCCTGAAAGTAAAAACATGGTAAACAATGGTTGTTTTGCTGCTAATATTCATTTTCGATCAATAATTCATAAGCGACAACACGTTGTAAATTTAAATTAAATTTTTAATCACATGATTACTTTTTAAACAATCACGCGATTAAATTTTACCCATTTAAAATTTGTGAAGCATTTCTAATATACCCATATTATTCATTTCGTAAATGTAAACAAATTCTGTTTACATTATGTAAGATACTGCTGTGACCGAAAGATTTCATCTTAGTTATTACATGGCTTAACGATATTTGTACAACTCGAGGCAAATCTGCCTATAAAGCTAAATAAACATAATAAAAACGGTTTACTGATATCCTGCAGTCATTTATATTTGGTAAAAATTCGTCAGTTTATATTCATCCTACAGCCTAAACAAATGTCGTGAAAGTTTAATATTTTATCCATGTATCGTGACTGGTGAATCAGCGGCGGTGATATTTCCCCATATAAAAAATGGTAACATCGTTACAAAGAAAACCACCTAATTTATTAAATGAAAATTAAGTATAACGTTATAATCAAAAATAGATAAAAACACGCGCTGGTACGATGAAGATACGATACCAAAATGTCATCAATCGGTCCAGTGGTTATTTAGATTATCGATTAGTAACAAACATACATGTATATATATACTGTCTGGGTAGGTTTATCCATTAAAGGCGTTGGGTGAAATTTGAAAATACAAATCACGCGCGACCACGCGTAATTATCTGTCTACAGAAAAACCACAGCTTACATCAAGTGGAATTAACTTAAAATTCTTCCATTAAACATCATGACGAAGAATAAGAGGGAAAATATATATATATACAAATTGAAAAAGGAGTGTATATCTCCGAAATATATCTCTCTCTTTAAAAATAAGCATTCGTCTATTTTATAAAGGTTAAAAAATATTCGCGTTGTTATTTGGCTTTAAAATGTTTAATGTAACACGTCTCTTATTTTATATATATACAGTATATCCCAGAAGTCGCACATTACCTAGGGTTTCATAAAGATACAAATATTTATTTTCTTGTTGATTAGATGAATAATGGGTGATTCTAGTATACACAAAAAAAATGTGGGCTGTTCGCAAAGAAAAAAGTTAAGGAGGGTAGATCTGGTGATCCAGCTGACCACTTCATAGAGATGAATGCCTGATGTGTAACTTCTAGGACACTCTGTATATTCCCTAACCAGGGAGTTATTTGGTTTTCGGCGTGTTATAGTTAAATTAGTTTGTGTGTATTTCACTGAGAGTTAGGTCTGGTAGCTAATAGATCGTGTCCAGTTTAAAGATATGTTTGCAGTGATTTGCAAGTTTGTTATTCAGCAGAAAAAAAAAAATGAGTGGCATTGGTAACATCTCCCAAAACATAACTTTCTTACTCGTTTTAAATTAAATGTGTGAATTTGTTTGGAGATAATATTTTACACTAGTGGCAGAGCCTAAAGAAATTGACACTGCGATCTTTGTTTTTAGATTGCCTTTAATCACGTAACCGAGTAACTCCGTTGCTGTGGTATAATGTGTAGAATGCGTTCTTGATTGTTGCTAAACGAGATTCCCGTTTGACAAATATCTCCTCTTCCGTTCCTTCCGTGACGTCATTAAAGACAGACGGTATGATAGAACAACGCTCGTGACTATATAATAGAATAGTATTTGATTAAGCAATCCTACCCGTGATATTCTAAATTCAGTTTTCCTGGTGAAAATACAATTATGACGAAGCTCATATGAAGAGTTACCGCCCTTGGGCACTTTGGGGAAGGAATCGGGTCGTCTTTTATTCGGCGGAATGGTTAAACTGTGCATAAGGACTTGAAAATGAGGATTTCTTTTCAAGTTCATTCTAACGCTTCTTCGTCAGACTCGATCTTAGAAGAGTCTCGCAGATCAGGAGATTACCAAATTAAAATCCGGGGATGCACGAGCGATTGCCCCTAGGGTAGAAACCCAGTGACCGAAAAGTTGAGAATGGAAGTAGCCAAAGTGCACCAGGAAGGTGACGGAGGGGGATAAGGGGTCGAAAAAGAAGAAAAGACAAAAAAGTGGCTAACATCGACAGCCGTCATTATAAAACATGGCCGACGGTAAATGTCGTCACGACGGACTTGTGCTACTTCCTATTTATGCTGTGTGCAATAACGAATTCTTTCATTGCGGCAATTGTTACAAAAGACCCCTGCCCTCTGTGCTAGTGATGAACTCGGTGCTACACTTGTTCGGAAAAGTCAAAGACGCGGTACGTTTGCATTTGACCTTGTGCCAAAATTATTATTGTTTAGTACATATGACTCACCAATACTGTTGCCATGTTTCACTTTTCCTTTTTTATACGCATTTTAATCATGCTGCATGCCTCTATCTTGCCTGTATGATTATATATATATATATATATATATATATATGTGTGTGTGTGTGTGTGTGTGTGTGTATGTATATATATGTATGTGTATATATATATATATATGTGTGTGTGTGGGTGTGTGTGTATATATGTATATATATACATACATACATATATATATATATATATATATATATATATATATATATATATATATATGTATGTATATATAAGGGACATGTGTGCAGGTGTATTACAATGGTAAAAATAGAAAATATATACACACACTAAAATATATATAAAATATATAAGCAGTACGGACCGAAATGATTGTACGCTAGTATAGTTAATAAACTGAACCGGTTTGTTTTTGTTTGTTTGTTTATTTTTTAGGGGGGGTGAGCCTAAATACGAGTGTCTATTCCTAATAAAGCGGTATAATAAGAAAAGTACATGTATATATATGTATAATATATATATATATATATATATATATATATATATATAGAGAGAGAGAGAGAGAGAGAGAGATAGATATGTTAATAATGATAATATTTTTCAACCACCATAATCACCATATCATGTGAATCAGAAAATACGATTGTTGGCATCGGTTTCCCCGATAATTTTATAATCCAAATTATTTTTAAAAGGACATCAGATACTTACGAGAGGATCCATGTTAAGGTTGCTATCATCCTATGTGAAAGTTATCTCGATTCGAACTTGTAGTGTCCATGTCGTAAACCGCTGAACATACCTTTACCTTCCAATACCTTTCATATATATTCATAATTATTTTTAAATCTATACACACGTGTATTTCGATCTTCCATTCTCGTTAACATAGAAAGCAATAATTAATGTCAGTCGCCCTTGACTTAGTAGGCTTGCATTCAACATCAAGGCCAACAGGAATCAGCACCGGAAGTTCGAAAAGTTAGTTCTATTAATACAGATTAATCGAGGATAAGCAGTAAACAATCAGATCCTATTCAGAACCAGACTCGGAATTTTGCATTGCGGAAGGATGGAATTTCTAAATTTTCTAAAGAGTCTCACTCTTTTCTTAAAGGGGCGTTATAACTATTATACTTGTAATAAATATTAATCATTATTTTAAATTTTGCATGTGTATTTATAATTTATGAGCTCATATATATATATATATATATATATATATATATATATATATATATATATATATATAAAGGTTTCCTTCAGTCTTGACAGACTATGGATACCCACTGTAAGAGTGCCTGCGCGTGAAATTTTTGTAGCAAGAGTTGCGCAATCTCGACTCACACCTTTCATGTGTCGACATTTGTGGCAAGTGGGCGTTCAGAACGATTAGAAACAATGCCAAGATAAGCGGAAAGCACATACAGCGCCTAGAATTTCCAAATGGTCACCCATCTGGTACTAGCCAGGCTCAACGTTGCTTACATTCGGTGATCTGACGAAAACCGGTGTGTCGACCTGATTATGCCGTGTATATATATAAGTTTACTATGTAGTATTCCGAATTATACTGGGTTTATATAATCCAATAATCGTTCATATATCAATAAATTTAAGCCAAAAAATGAGATGACTTAAAACGTAAGCTACAAAATTATCATATTTCACAATTGAGCATTCATATACTGTTTTAACAAAAACCAAGACTTCAAAAAAGATGGGATGATACCAACAAAAAGTGTATTTCATTGTTAGTTAAAATTATTTCAAGACCATAGTGACAAATTCAAACAATATGTCGTTTGAAAATGTTTACAAGAACAGCTTTTCTTCAGACTTATTAAATAAAAAAACTCTTTAACAATAAAACATTATGGAAAAGAAACATTTCCTTTATAAGGAAAAGAAAACCATCGAGATCACTTTACCCATCGCATCTTTTAAAAGTATGTTTTTTTATTCATATATCTACATATTTTCGTATCTTTATTTAAAAAACAAAACGAAAAAACGAATTTCAAACTAAATATCCTGTTAAAAATTTATATAACTACCTATTTTCATATCTTTATTTAAAAAAAACGAAGTTCAAACTTAATATCTTTTTAAAGACTTATATATCTACCTATTTTCGTATCTTTATTTAAAAAAACGAATTTCAAAAAAATATTGAACAATGTTACTATTAATTACCTATGTCCATTAAATATGTTCTATTAATACCATTTATCGATTTCTTAAATTAGGTTTCTATATTTCTTTATTAATTAAACTTTTTTTTTAAATATCTATTTTTTAATTTTTTAAACTGGACTAATCAACTAAGCTAAATCGTTAAGAAGCTTTGGAAGTTCCGTATCGGGAATTTGCTTTGTTTATTTACAAAAATATCTGCTTGCTTATTTATTTGATTTACGACAGGTTTAAGTTTAAAACTTATTCAATAAGGAAATAAAGTCTAAACATTAATTTATATTTAGTTCATTGTCATTTTTCATTTAAAATTAAGGATCTCAATCTATTGTTTTTCTTATTTTTTAATTTTTTTAATTTTTTATATTCTTTCGTTCTCTCCTATTAAGATTTACGACTATCGGATATTTTAGAAGTAGAAGGGAGATAATTCTGTAAGTTCGGAATATATATATATTCCAAACTTACAGAATTATCTCCCTTATATATATATATATATATATATATATATATATATATATATATATATATATAACAGAGAAAGGTAGTTTGTTTAAAGTATTGCAGTTCATAGATATGAAAGAGTATAAGAAGGCTATAGCAATGCAAGGAACCGGCTGTTATATAGGCTTGGCGTATGAATAACAATGAAAAAAATGAAAGGTCTTATTTGTTTTGTTATTTTATTTAACTTCGTATACCCATTTATTTTTCAATATAATCACAATACAAATCAGTAAATATGAATACTTATTGTTTAATGTAACTGAGATTCTGAACTTAATCATTTTTTTTACGCCTCATTCACTGTGTACTCACAGGGTCCATGCATGCTTCACTTGTTATGTTTCGAATTGAGAAAAGATATTTTCTTGTCTAATAAACTTACAACTGAAGTTTTAACTGTTAACTTTCTTTAACATATATTAGATTGACAAAAATTTTGGGTTTTTTTTACTTTTAAATTCAGATGAATATGTCTCTGCTCAGACAAATATTTATTGGTCGAAATAAGCTATCTCAAACTTAATACGTTTTTGCCACCGCAAAACTTGTGTATTTATGCCACTAACGTAAAAAATTTGCGTTCTGGTGGCAATGAAGTCGCTGAATGCATTTTTGATATCGCTTAGGTTTTTTAAGCATTTCTCAGGCAAAAATTTGTCAAGATGCTTGAAAAAGTGTCAGTCGGTAGGTGAGATATCTGAAGAGTATGACGAATGATGAAGAATTTCAACTTCGGAAGGGTCGGTTTAGCAACGTGCAGTTGGGTATAGTTGTTGAGAAGAATTGGGCCTTTTCTGTTGACTAATGCTGTGTGTTATTGTGGAAGTTTCTGATGTATTTCATCCATTTGTTGCCAGTACTTCTCCACTGTAATAGTTTAGCATGAATTCAGAAAAAAACTGTAATGGATGAGATCGGTCGTAGACCACCAAACAATCAGCATTACCTTCTTTCGGTGCAACTCTGGCTTTGGGAAATTTCGTGGAGATTCGTCGCCGCCTAGCCATTGAGCGTCGTCGGTTGTGGTAAAGAATCCACTTTTCATTGCAAATCGTTGCGTAAACGAACGAAAAATGACACTTCATAATGACGTTTCTCTTGGCTGTCGTACAAATCGTGAGGCGCTTATTTATCAAATATTTTTGTTTTTCCAATTTCTCTCAAGTGGATGGAAATCGTCACACACGTCACGTCTAATTCATAAGCAAGTTCTCGAACAGTTGGACGTGGATTGATTTCGACTAAGATTCTTAATTAATCGTTGTAAACATCCGATGGACGACCAATACAGTCATCATTTTCAAGATTCTCGTCGCCGCCACGAATTATTTTTTGAACTACCATTGTGCTGTGCGTTCAGTAGTGGTACGTTGGCCAAACGCTTCGAGTTGTTTCAGCAGCGGTTGAGCCTAGCTTGAATTGAAATAAAAAGTTGTGCGAATTTGCTTCTTTCTATCATGTATTCAACGTTCTGAAAAGAAAATATAATTGTGTCAAAACGATTGTAATGTAGACGATAGAATAGAGTGAAAAACGCTCTTTAAAATGATATATACCGTAAAAGTTATAACGAAAACTTATTTGAAAATATATCATTTGAAATCAAAACTAAAAATTCCGTAAGAACTTTCTTCTCAACCTAATATTCATTATTATATATATATATATATATATATATATATATATATATATATGGGGGGGTTGTATGTGCCCGCGCTTGTGTGTATGCATATGTATATAGATATATATATAACACAAGTATTCCTGTCACAGGAGGTGGTTAAATAAATTCCCCGAAATGAAGATTGTGCGACTATATGTTTGCTTAGGAAATTATAATTCAGTCATGACGTTGTAAATCCTACGTTTAGAAGAAATTGAAACGCAAGAATTCTTTGTTAAAAACCAAGGATGCGTGAACGATTGTCTCTATGGATAAACCTTAGTGGTCAAAATACTAATAATATAAGCTAATTACACTACAAATCAATAAAACAAATGTCATATATTCATTTAAAACTACACTTGATTTTATTCAGAACACGTCATTTTAAATTGGGCAATGTCGGAATGGTTACCATAGCCACATCAAATTAATTATGAATCATTATCTTTATTGATTGAATGATCTCATTTTTTATGATAAATACGTGTGAAATGTAATAATATATGTTGAGAATTCTTGTTGAGACGTCCTCTTAAATAATCCAATTTTACCCGATTTCCACCTCTACTGATCATTATGATGCTGTCTCACCGATACTCTATACTTAATAACCCTTATCCTTCAGTGGCTTTCATGCCTTGGTCCCTATAAAAATGGCATGCTTTAGTGTATTTTATATTTAGCATATATGTGTTTTCTTGAATGGGCTGCCCTACTCTAACGCATTCTTGTGTCACAGTTGTCTTCGTGCAATATGCAATCCTTGGGCGAAATAACTTATATTTCTCCTTCACGACGGCTGGCGACATTTTGACGATTGGCTAACAATGGACTGCATCTGTGAAAGGCGATTGATTTTGACCGCACCTTTGAACCTTCGCAACAACCATCGGTAATTAACCCCTAATTTGATACCGAGCCATAAATGCGCCGGTGGTTAGGGAAGAAGAAGAGCGGGTGAAAAAGAGCAAGTAAAAAGGGGGTGGAATACGAATGTAATCAAGAAGGACCAGGATTTTGAATTATCTTCAAGTCGGCGCGCCACGGTTTTCAACCCTCGGGGCTCGGCGTCGTCCATCGCAGACATTAACAGCTTTTGATGTGAGAATCGTGTTAGAATGAAATCGCCAAAGAATGCGCGCGTACGTGCACAAGTGAACATTATAAAGCTTTATACGTGCGCGCGAACACAGGAACCACGGGGACGAAAAGATCGAGCGATAGAGACCGTTAATGAGACAGAGATAGAGACTTAAATACAAGTGGTGGATGCGGCAAAGATAACTCAAAAGAAAAACAGTGTAAAAAGAGGTGCATGTAAAGCTAATACAGCGCAGACACGCGGATTCGAAGTGGGAAGGGGGGGGTTCATATCCCGAAATTATCGCATGCAACGGTGAACATTCATTCCGGGTGCCATTTCTGGAAGTTATTTATTTTCTCTTCAGCACAAGTTGATATGATTTTGAACTCTTGCAGTTTACACTCGGATCGGATTTCCTTTTTTTCGATTATCCTTCAGCAGTAATCCAAAAGTGCTATTGTTCAATAGCTATTGTTAAAATTTCACTTTTCAAAAAAGGGTTCAATACTCTCTTTACATATTACTAAATTAAACTAAATATAACTCACATTACCATCCCTTATACATAACAGCAGAAGTAGATGTGTTTCTAAATTTATAAAGCCCAAAGAAAAACTAAAAATATATACATCTATAGTTGAGTTTTTCCTCGCTCTGATATATCTGGTTGATATTAAAAAACAACGTTTTCTATTCAAAAGTATTAAAACGAACTTTTATGTACTCACTCAAGGATATGCGAGCGACTACGTGAAAGTTAACTGATTTGCATACTCCTGTGGAAAACGAGCGTTAATTTATTATTAATTTATTATTAATTTTTATCGTTTCTTATTAGATTATTGTTTATATTTCACTATTGGCTGAATTCTATTTATATATAGTTTATACATTTGGATAACTGCGTAGAAAGTGATCTTATCTTATGTGTGCAAAAACTCTCTACTAAACTCGTCTTAGGATATTGGGTCTAAGAAATTGAAAGTTGATATTTAAAAAAAACAGTTGACCTTGGCAGAGTAAGTCGGATAAAACATTACTTCTACAAAATTAAGCATTCATAGCTCAATGTCAGTTAATTTTTAACCTTTCGTATCCAACTAGCCAACGGAAACGACGCCTGATTGATAAATAACGCCTAAGAATTTAGGGCTTAAGTTTCTGGTTTCGATTCTAGCAGATGGTACCCAAGTCATCCGTGTTTATATAATTTTAAAATGATTACTATGTATTGGATAATTATCAATAGGTAATTGGCTCTATAGTAATACATTAGGAATTTCCATGAAATGAAATATAATAGCTATGTGTATTTTACGACCGGGCAACGCTTTGTAGCTTGCTTTCAGCTGACATCTTCATGGATTTCAATGTCTTTACATCTTGTCTGTTTGAGGATGCCGCTCTCCGCGTCATGAAGACACCAACTCCCCTCTTGATTCGTTCGTTCTCTCTGATGTCCAGCTGACGACTGACTAGAATCTCGCCAAATCTACATCACATCACGTATCTCATTACGTGTCTCGAACCAACAGCTGATGTAACCGCAATCTAGTTATTTGTTTATGCAAACCAAAAATCATGTTTGCATCTATTTTCTATTTCCACATTCCCTTTACGATATTATTATTTATATGGCAATCATTTTTTCCCAATTTAATTGTTTATTTTTCTAGTCATAATAATTGATCCAGCGACCCGCCGTCGCTCGAATCCACTAATAATAATAATACTAATACTACTACTAATAATAATAATGCTTTGACCCTTGGCCTGCTTGCCACAGTTAGCGCAGATACTACGCTATGATCACAACCCAAAGCCTCACACCATTAGACTGATCGTAACTGATGCAATGTCGATTAGATCAATATCGTACAGATTCTCGCGTTTGATAAGATACACATGAAGAAAGCCAAAGGTTATATCGGCCGAAATGCCGTGACAATAACATCCGAAATGAGAACAATAATCTGAAATATAGAAATCGTGCAAGTTATTAATACTTATCTAAAAAAATTCCTAAACGTGATAAATTCGTTAAAATATATATAACTAAAAAAAATGTCACACCAGTTCTCATTAGATCACGTAAGTTAAACAACGTTACTTTTGGTTAAAACCAGAGGAGTGACATTTCCAAATATTAGGTCTTATATGTGGCTGGATAACGATATCCTCTTTGCAAAAGCTGAAGTAAAAATAGAACATGGATGTATAAGCGTATATCGAAGCTACCCTTTCTATAATGTGCACCATTTGCAATGCGAGAAACATCAAGTCATAGTACACACAGACCTAAAAAAAAGTTTGGGAGTCCACAAAACAAGTTAATCAATAAATGGTTTACAATTAATATGTATAGGCAAAATTCAAAAGCGTTCATATGCCGTAAAAAGAAAGAAGCATTCCATCGGTGAATAGTTTACAGGTGATACTCGTTCAGCATTACATAACTAAAAAGTTATCAAATGAAAGTGTAGTATCTCTACTGATATGATGCTTTATCTTTTCTGTCCCAAGTCAGTGATCAAAATACTTTCTAGACTGAGGTAATTTTAATGTTTAGCCCGATCAGAGGACTCTTCCCAGAGAGCTGGATTTTCTCCCTATAAAAAACTAAATGAAATGGTAGTAAGGCAAGTAAAAGTGCACTCCAAGAACAAAACGAACTGATAATAAGTTTTTAAAAAATGGGATAGTGCTTTGGGTGCTGGGTGAATATTATTACATTGGGCTAGTAGGAAGAACGAAGACGAAACTAGTAGTCTTAAACGTTTAAAATGTCTTACTACACTGAGAAAGCGAAAAGTGAAAAGTGAAAAGTTTCGTTAAGTGAAAAATAAAAATAAAATATGGCGATGAATCTTTTAAGGTAGAGACAAAGAAGTGGCATTAATCTATAATAGAACTGAGAAATAAATTATTTAAAATAAAATTAAGGTGTAAAGAATTATTGGTAAAATATCTGTAGACTAGTCAATGCAGGTGCTCTCCGTTGAGACATTCTCCTTAAAAGTTATACTCTCTTTAAAAATCTAATATTGATTCCCGAGTTCGACATAAACAATAAGTTAGACAAGATACACCTGAAGAAGATGGAAAATTTAATCGGTCGAAACCTAATCAAAATAACGACTAAGAGTGAAATTGTAATTCAAATAATTAAAAAAAAATCCAAAAACTTTAGTACTTTAGTACTAATGAATAATTTTACATCTCGCTTTAATAAAAGTAAAAAGAAAAAAAATTGCTACGATTCCAAGAAATAATAAGATGATTTTTTTAATAAAAGGTGGGTAAAAATAATTTGTAACAAAATATATCTATGGTAAATTACATAAAATGAAATTAAAGATCCCACTTGTTAGGACTGAAAAATAAATATGAAGAATTCAATATGGAGGAAGTAAAAAAAAATGTCTGAATGCAGTCTTTTTCATTTGATGCGACCAAGTGTCGGTTGTCATGTACAGACGGGATCTTCACTGACTTGATTTTATTTTAGTTTACATGTGTTTTTTTTTGTTTTGTTTTGTTTTGTTTTTGTTTTTTGTTTTTTTTTTACAGACGTTGCTGATCTCGTTGTACACGCAAGATTAAAATGCGCAATAAAAACGTAAGTTGAAAGAGAATACAAAGAAAAAATCAAGATAATAGGGACTTTTAGATGATTAAAGGGGAAATAGCATCCAAATTTGCTTAATTAAAGCCTATAAGTACCTTTTTTCAACTACTCTTACTTTTCCCTCTTATTTCATTCATTGTTTTTGCTGTTAATTTTAAATGTTATATATATTTATGGTCATTTTATTTTTTATTTAATGTATTTTCGTTATACATTTGGGTGTCTTCTAGCGTGATTGAAAATCGCCTTCATACACTATGAGCCATATGAGACATGATGCAATGTCAGGCTGTCGATAACAAATGATAGCTCTAAAAAATGTTTTAAAGACATTAACATTTACATTTTCAAAATAAGAAACGAACAAGATCAGATTTATATTGAAACTTAAATTAATTCAATATTAATTTTAAAAGATAAATAATAATTAATTAAAAATAATTAAATTGCGTGTTGTACCTGGTATAGAGTAAATAAAAAATACGTTATTTCGGAGTTTTTAAAGGCTAAAATCCGTTTATTTTTATGAGTGCGGATAGTTTGAATTAAAGTGATGCAGGCAAAATCAAGCAATGCGATTATATTTTTTATAGTTAGAATATCAGCCAATTGTCTTTGGAATATTTTTATTACAATGTGTATTATCACGTGTGTTTCTATTTAATTGCCTCCACATGATGGTAGATTAAGTCACATGGTTGTTCTTTAATTGGGAAAGAATTCAACATCTAAAAAAGGGTGCCTTTCATTGGAATAGAAAATGCCTTTGTCTAGAAAGTGTAGTCTTTTACTAGCCAAGGAGTTTATCATTAAGCGAAATTTGAAATTTTGGAATTTAATTTTACCTCTACGCTTGATCGCAAACACATTTCATATCTAAAATTACATTTTTCAAGGAACGCACTCTGATGTAGTTAAGGGGAATCCAATAACAAATGCACCTTTCAAATGTTTCTCGCAATAAACTCATATTGTTACAGTTCTTACTCAGTTTTCAAAAGTCATGTAAAAAGCGATCCACAAATTCTTCACGTTTTTCTAAATGTGTTGGAAGCAAAATTTCCGGTAAATATTGCACTTGATGTACACATCCAATGACTTATCATGTGCAGAGATTACAATAAACTCAAAATCAATAGAAGAAATTAATCATAGTTTTTGCATAACCCATCAGTAAAATTCTCAAATATCCACTCTTTTCTTCACTGCGTTTAGACAATTATCAGCCGTTAAAATTTTACAATAAAATTTTCCAGAAGAAATTCTGCACCTTTTTTCCTACACTTTGCATGAAATTAAATGAAACTATATATATAACCCTGTAACACGATACTGGTCTATATGGTCGAGCTACCGTAAAAATAGCACAATAGATGCTGTGGGCATAACCCAGCTGTGTTCGGAGTTGTGTGTAATATCGTCGTAGCTAAGGACACCAAACGTTGTCTGTTGATTATCGTTCATATCAGAACCAGTGATATCTTTTTTGTCTAACACCGAGTCGTTGATTCTGTGACATTCTCAGTGATGTCCCTAAACGAACTCCTCTCGACAACTAGTCCCCAAATATATTTGCTCTTTGTCTTAAATCCTAACTTTCCAGTTTCCCTCTCAGTCACACCTAACAGACAACTTGAACTAACTACACCCGGGTTTTTTCAGCGTATTGTTATGCTGCTACCCTGAAACTAACAACCAATTATCAGGATGCTATCCCGTCTAGGAGTTAAATGGATTTGAATGTTTAACTTATTGTAATTTGTTTATCTCATTTTATCATCATCTCTCGGCGGTCCTGCTTGCGGATTTGAGGCAGTGTTTATAGTTTCATAGCCCGCGTTACAATCCTTTTTACCAAGCAAATGTATTTCGAAATTCAAAATGATCTGTTAATTAGTTTTGGGGAGTATCCCGTACCTTTTAATATACAGGATAATGAACATATCTAACTTTACTTCGGCTCCAAAACCAACAGAATATGCGTCATTTTTTAATGGATCTGTGCAGTTCTAGAAGGTCTACTCTTCGATGCCGACTCCTTCTGTCTGTCAAGTGGAGTAAATTCATAGCTTACTGTTTGAGACGATTCTACCAGGGAATGCTGACGAGACAAATCAGGCAATGTTAATAGGCCAGAGTGCTCCTCCTTCATGAACGCAGGCTTTACGCTCACCCACCTTCAACCTTGTGTCACATCTTCCTGCGATGGGAAAGAAAATAAATAAGAGCTAACCTTATATATTGATCGAGATAAATTGTCGGGGAAATGAGGCAGGTAAGATTTATTAGATTGCACGTGAACGTTAAAACTATTCGCTGCAATCATATTCATTTCTATTGAGAACAGACAGACTCTCATCGTCTTTTTATCTATAAATAGATAATAAATTATATGCGTATTTGTAAAAGCAATAAGATAATTCCCGTTAACTGCCGTGACAATAGAAACAGTGGAATTCTAAGTTTGCTATGCAATTTTATTTTTTGTCTGAAATTCGTCTGAAAAACTTTGAATCCCGTAAAAATAATTGATCGATTTGATCAACTACCAATTTGTTCGTGATTTTCGTCATTTTTTTTTTTTTTTTTGGAAACAGATAACCGATTGCATTAATCCCTTCCCATTCCATTAAAAAAAAACGCCACTTCTGACCTTCTATCCCACGGGGCATCGGTTGCAATCACATTTTATTCGAAATATGATGAATGGTCCATTTGTCCCAATCTCAGGGCAACGAAAAAATTTCGTACCCAAACGAAGGCAAAAATAGGGTGGGAGTTTAGAGTAGTGGGGATAGGAGTGGAATATAGAGAAAATGAAAAGAGGATAGCTTAGAAAATTCCGGATCACTTTTTTTTATTTAATTAAAAATTCAATGATCGATCAGAATGATAACAGATTTTTCTGGAATTGTTCGTCATTTAATCAGTCGGGAATAATAATAATAATAATAATAATAATAATAATAATAATAATAATAATAATAATAATAATAATAATAAAAGTATCTATACGTTCTCTAACCCAACCGTACACCATTCCCCATTGCCACATCACTGCCCCCCCCAAAAAAAAAGAGTGAGACAAAATAACCAAGTAGAGTCAAGGGGGAAGGAAGGACCGATGAACTGACCAGACTTCAGCCGAATTTGCTAAGAGAACTGGGACCTTGGGAAGGCTTATTGCCCCTCAAATTCCAGCGAAGCCATATAGCCGCTGCCAACGAGAAATCAATGGCAAGCAGCTATTGCGATAATGCAAATTTATTTGCAAATGTTATCGAAAGAGGTGGGGACTACTGGAAACCTGGGGAGACTTGTTGTCACTCAGCTTCCAGGGAACACCACAGGCTGTTTTCAAGGAGATATCTCTGAAGACCTGTGTGAAAGCTCCTCGTGAGCCAATAATAATAATAATAATAATAATAATAATAATAATAATAATAATAATAATAATAATAATTCTGATTTCGTTTATCAACATCTCTATGGAAATGAATGGGATTCATTTCCAGAGGATTTCCCTCAATCCCGGCTTCAAACCAGGAACTTCAAAGGAGTTAGTGGCACCTACAATTGCAGAGGTCTGAAGGACGCCTAAAACATCGGGGATTTGTAGGGTTTTTTTTCAATTTCCTTCCAGGCGACTTGATACTACTCCTATGTACAAAGTACGACTGGGATTATTTGTGTTTTTACCCCGTGTATACGCCTTATCTCCAAGGCCAATGGAGCATAATTGTTCCACTTCTCATTCTCTTTCTCTCTCACATTTCTGTCCCAGGGTACTGAAAAGTGTACAATCTGCCAGTGTTTTTAGACCTTGACAATGACGACCAAATTCGGGCGATTATATTCCAATTGCTTGGTTGTTATGACACTTTTGTCCCACCATACCTTTACCTTGCCATCCTCACTTGTTCTCACTTCATCAGGCACCTCCTCAAACCATTTTCCAGCACACTTAACCCCAACCCTCTTACACACCTCCCAATATATCGGGAGTCTCATGCGATCGTGTCTTTTGTGGTACTCTCTCTGGGCCAGTCCACTACACCCTGCTGCAAAGTGCGCAATTGATTCTGAGGTCTTACCACAAATCTGGCATTCTGCAGCAATTTCCTCTCCTAGAACCACTTTTTTAACAATCGTATTCCTAATGCCTGCTCTTGTGCTGCACAAGCAAAAGCTTCAGTACTCTTAGCCAGATATCCAGCTCTAAGCCATTGCCAACTCCTCACTTCTAACCATATGCTCCTTCAACGACATCTCCTCGGTTCTAACACAATCTTTGACACTTTTCAATCCTCTCCCACCATTTTTCCTCTTTTGATACAGCTTTGCTACGCTACTTCGAATGTCAAATATACCAAACATTGCTAAAACTTTTCTTGTTTTTATATCCATGGCATGCAAATCCTCGTCAGACCATTTTAAAATTCCCGTACTGTATCTCAAAACACTGACTGCCCATGCATTTACTGCTTTCATTAGGTTCCCTCCATACAGTTTCGACTTTGCAATTAGTTTCACTCTTCTAAGATACTCCTTCCTGACTTACTCCTTCATTTCTCAGTTCATGATGCCTACACCCTCCAACACTCACAAATATATATACCTTGTATCTTCTATTTCTTTCATGATTTCTCCATTTAACAGCACTATTCCATTCGAATGAACCTTTACTCCTCTTTTCATCACCAGCACCGCACATTTACTAATCCCAAACTCCATCCCAATGTCTTCTGAGTATGTCCCCACAAGTTCTACCAGTCTCTCTATTTCTTTTTCATTTCTACCGAATATTTTCAAATCATCCATAAACAGTAGATGGGTGAGGTGTCTGTCACCAGATACAAAGTTATACCCCAGTTTTTCTCTCTTCAAGAGAATGCTCAGTGGAATCATTATCATTACAGAAAGAAGTGGCGATAACGAATCTCCTTGAAATATTCCACAATATTTCATAATAATAATAATAATAATAATAATAATAATAATAATAATAATAATAATAATAAGTGAAAGAGAAGAAAATGAAGGACAAGACAAATTGAACAGATAAATATAAATGGCATAAAACAAACAATTCAAATGAGGTAAAATAGAGGTGTTATCACGTTAAGCATTTTAGGAGAATCATGAGTGATTTATATGAGTTATTATTAATAATTAATGAAACTTAATATATACAAACTCACACTTATATGTAGAGTGAAGAGTGGATGAAAGCACGAAGAAGGTTAGAGAGTTAGATTACCTGCTAGAAACCATCTTCGACGATCTTCAGTCTCTATGTACATTGGTTGAACATCCGACATGATGACGCTTCATCTTACAAGTTAACACTGATCAAATATTAAAAAAAATAACAGAGTATTCGAAACCCTAATGAGATTTTCTTAACGCGGCTGCATTTTCTACTGATGTTATCTCAATTAATAGCACTAAGCTAGATACTCAAACAGACTAGATGAATTATTGTCCCAGAATCTAGTAAGACTAAGAAATCACAAAAAACTAAGTTAGTCGTGCAGTTAAGGAGAGGATAATATTTTCAACTTCTTCCCTAACTCAATAATTAAAGGGTATAGACGAACTTTAATTGAACACTCAGATATATATTCATGTAATTTATTCATGTAAGTTATATATATATATATATATATATATATATATATATATATATATATATATATATATACATATATTCGTGTAAATATTACGTAAGGAAGTACTTGATTTCTCAGATTTTACACTGAAGTAAAATAAAAAAACATATATCCACTGTTACACGCATTAATATTGGATATATATTTTCATTTTCTGTCACTACTCTAGTTTATGTTCGCCATTTTGTCCTGATATTTGGTAAGTAATATCTCGTAACTTAGTTTTAGTTGTAAGTTGAAGGAAAATTAAAACCTCATGGTTGAATCCATTTTGTTTTAAAAAGTTCAAAATTGCCGTATGCCAAACTATTCGATGCGTCGATTTAATATTTTGCTGCGTAGCATCTGTTTTGTTTTAGTGCTTCAAATCGCTTTCTATACATTGACCACAAGTTTTCACACTGATTCACCGTTACTTTTCCCCATTCTTTCTTTTGCATAATCTCTTTAATTACATGATATTTCGTGGATTTCACTTATGAACTTTAACCTTCAAAGTATTTCACAAATTCCCAGTAGATTTCAAGTCAGGAGATTGACTTGGCTAATTGCGAGTACTAATACCATTATTTTTAAACATTTCTTTTGTAAGTTTTACAGTGTTTATCGAAATCTGACCATGAGCTTAAAAGTAGCAGATTTTTTAACGTTCTTTCTGTACATGCTACTATTCAATCAACTATGGATAACTTGTAACTTACCAGTTTTCTTGGATTAAAACCACCCCCATATTACAATGAAACCACCCGCAAAATTAACTGTGATGGCATTGAGCCTCTTGAAGGCAGTGCCATTTTTTGACAAACACTTGCGATTGTGTTGCTTCGGAATATTCTGACTTTCGTTTCATCCAACCTGATTATTTTTTCTTCGAATCTACATAATTTTCTCTGCATAAGTTTTGGCAAACTATATTCGGTTTTTGACATGTTTGATTTTCAGTAAATACTCTTTTCTTAGTCGTCTTGTGCGATATAGAGCTATGATAAGAGTATCTTTACTTACATTTATTCCAATCCTCAAGATCAAAAGGAGTAATAAAGTTTCTTTTGCACATTTCTGCTTACACATTTTGAGGTACTCTCATTTTTTATCGCGGTTCTCTATTTCTTGGTAGGTTTCGTCAGACTTGTTATAGTTTCTGGAGATATTCCTTACTGCATTTAGTGCTAGATTCATTTCTTTGTTAATTTTTCTGTAATCTTGTCCGATTTTATGACATTCAATGATTCTTTATTGCATATTTCTGTATAATTCTTGAGATTTTTTTCCATTTTCATCATAGAATTGCAGAATGCTCATCAAAGAGACAGGTTATATGTAGCAGTATTTTACAAATAATTGTGTGTTTTCCTGATTGGTTACCGATAACATTCCAATAGTTTTGAAAATTTGAATATTTAAATTATGTTAAAAAGTACAAGATTTCAATTGGAAATATGAAAATAGAGTCATCTATCCAATACTTTCGTATAGGATAATTTTGAAGATTGATAAAAAATAGATTCAACCATGAGCTTTTAATTACCCTTCCACATAAAACTAAAACAACTTTACGAGGTATTTCTTACCAAATGACATGTAAAATAGCTTAACGTAAACAAGAATTAGAACAGAAAATAACATGCATTCAGTACGTTGGTTGCGTGTCACTATATATATAATTATATATATATATATATATATATATATATATATATATATATATATATATGTATCTATATATATGCAAACATTGTTATACACAATAACATTTTTCTGCTTGATTATACCTTACATATTTTTTAATTTTTCAAATGATATATACTCCATATGTATCCGTACCTTCGTTTTTTATTTATTGTCGAATAATCGCCACGCAACTAAAACAAGTAAACAAAAAAGCTTAAGAGAAGAAACGTTTTTAAAAAGTCGAGAAGGCGCACGTGAGGTCAGTTAGATATTTAAGGTCGAACCAGTGCAATTACATGAACATCGTTAACGGTTTCTAATTCCCAAACGCCATAATTCGCGCCACAGGATGGATTATATAGGTAAGCATTTTAAAATTTATTTTCTAGTTTTTATACGTAGTGTTATTACTTGTAGATTGCTGGTTTTAATAAAAATATAAATAATTTTTATGTATTTTTAAATTATTTTCTGAATGTATTCTTTCCGTGTTATTAATTAACATTCTCCGTAAATTAAAGGGGATTAAATTAAATGCATTTGTATTTTGGAGAAATTCGGCTAGAGATTGCAAAGTGTATGGCAAGACAGCGGAATAGGTTACTGGTTGTAAAATTAATGTAGATATTAGTCTATTTTTTATTCTGGGAGTTGGATTTTCTAAAGACATTTTAACTTTTAAATAAAATTGGTTCTTTCTAATGTTTTAGGGGTTGGGATGCATTGTTTTTCACTACAAAATTTTGGGGTTTCAATTTCTTATAGCAAATAATACGCCTTATTTTATTATTAAGATTATTATTATTATTGTTATTATTATTATTATTATTATTATTAATGTTATTGTTATTATTTTGATTATTATTAATATTATTATTATCATCATCATCAAACGCATTAAAATGAGACGTATTATTTACTTGTTATTAAGATTATAATGTGTTTACACATAGAGGAATGCATTATGGGCTAATGGCAGCTGCCGATTTCACTTACTGGAGAGTTAAAACTCAAGAAGAGGGCATATTTAGACAGATTGTTCTCCAGTAGCATAGCTCTTCAATGCTCCTTTACAAGCAAATGTTTCCAGCCGCTATTTAATCTCGATCATCTAGACAATAGTTGACTATTCTAACTACTTAGCTATCACTCGGCACCTGTAAAAGTAAGCGAACTCTCACTATTAACACAGTCAATAGTTGTCGATTTCACTTCCCAGAGAGCTAAAGCCAAGGAGCAGACATATATAGCCATGCACAGACAGATTATTTAGAGAGAGAAAAAGAGAGAGAGAATCAACCACAGTCATTGTTCAATATCTTGAAGAATGCTCGTGGCGGATAGTCTTTGAGGACCCAACATGTACTCTTACCTTCAGTCCTGAACTCCAAACACCGAGTTTGCTGTTTATTAATGCCCAGTGCAGACACAAATCCCACGATAGTATTGTAAAGCATTTAATAAAAACTTAATACCAACATTGTATTACTCGTGAGATTCTACTCGACGAAACATTTCTTTGATCTCAGTATATAGTTTTGTTTTTAATTGTATCCACGGACAGTGAAACAGACACAATACCAGACACCACCTTTATATTAAAGATTAAAAATACTTGTACTTTCCCTACAGGCAATTCTCCTTCTTTCCCTGAAACTAGTTCGCCTTTCTTACAGCCGCCATCTTTTGTTGTTGCAATATATTCCCCTTTTTTTTAGGCCGTTCCAATTACTCCGTTTTTATTTACATTTCACTATCTTACTTCTTTATTTATTTTATTTTATTATTATTATTATTTTTTTTTTTTTGCTTTTGAACTGGCATCACTCTTTTTTTTTCTAACATTCCCAGCTTTTATTTTATTAAAGTAGCTCTTCGAATAAAATATCCATTTCTTTCCTTCTGTTTCATTCCACAATTTCTCCGCAGTTAACTTCATTACGACCATTTGGGTTTCATTTATATCTTTTAATTTTTTAGCTGTATTTCCGCCAGTTTTTGTTACTCTTCTGTTTTCTTCTCTTTATTTATATTTTTTTTCGTTTCCCCCTTTTCGGTTCACTACTGTCGTCGCCATCGAAATTCTTCCTTAATCAGTATACTGCTAAAGTCGTTAGCTAATGAAACTCTAGCTTATTATCTTCTGTCTGCTTTATATTTCAACTTTTTCTTCTTTTAATTTGTCGAGGTCAATTGAATTGTGCGTGTTTGCAGCATTTATTTCAATAGTTAACTCATATTTGCGTCCGGGTGGTGGCCAGATGAGCCGCTGAATCGGAAACGACAGCGTAAGGAGGGCAGCTGACATGCGCAATAAGGATTTTATCAATTCACACCATCCAACGACTCCCCCCAACAGCAAACAAATAATGACATCTGTATCTTGTCCCCGCCTCTGCCACGTCTCTACCACCGGACCTAATATCTTTTGATCGTCTCTATTGACACAGGCCGCTTGCGACAATCAAAAATATCAACAAACTTGCTCTCTACTTATTAAAAGGAAAAAGCCGGGGTTTTTTTTTTTCTGTACTTCGTGGACAACTGAGACGTTGTTTTAACCAGATGCAAACAAAGTTTTAATTGAGACTTATTAAATTTATGCTCGTCTGTTTCGTTAAGACATTCAAGTTATTTTATTATCGTGTTTTGTTCTAAGAAAGATTTTATATGTTACGTATTACGTAGCCGTAAGATGATAAGCGTTGATACGAAATCTATCTATTTATCTATAAAAGTGAACGTGTCTGTGTGTCTGAGTGTCTGTCTGTGTGTCTTTCTGTGTGTCTGCGTACATTTCCGTACGCAATAACTCTGTCAATTCTTAGTCTACACACTCAAAATTTGATATACTGAGATGTGGGAAAAGCTTTGTGATCGGATTTCGGCCAGAAATTTCGCTGTTAAGGGGTCAAAGTTCAACGATTAGACCTTTGAGAACTCTACCAAACTCCTCCGACAATTTGGGGTCTAAACACTTGAAATTTTAGATATAGGTTCCTTACTTAATAACTTGACTTGAGCCCAAAATAATAAATTTTAAGGGGTCATAATAGGGTCAAATTTAAAAAAATTAAAAAACATTTTTTTTTTGTTTTCTTTGCTCAGCATACACCTCCAAATACCCGGACAACGCCGGGCACCCATGCTAGTCTATATATCTATAAAAGTGAACGTGTCTGTGTGTCTGTCTGTGTGTCTTTGTACATTTCCCTACGCAATAACTCTGTCAATTTTCGGTCTACAGACTCGAAATTTAATGCACATTGTACTGAAATTTGGAAAAATCTATGTGATCGGTTTTTAGCCAGAAATTTGGCTGTTAAGGGGTCAAGGTTCCACGATTTGACCTTTGAGTACCCTACCAAACTCCTCAGAGAATTTTGGGTCTAAACACTTGAAATTTTTTATATAAGTTCCTTGGACATGGATCTAATTTATAACTTGATTTGAACACAAAACAATAAATGTTAAGGGGTCATAACTGGGGTCAAATCTTAAAATTGACCTTTTTTTTGTTTTTTTTCTTTTTGCTAATCATACACCTCAAAACACCCGGGCAACGCCGGGCTGAAATGCTAATATATCTATAAAAGTGAACGTGTCTGTCTGTCTGTCTGTGTACATTTCCGTACGCAATAACTCTGTCAATTTTCAGTCTACAGACTCGAAATTTTATATACAGGGTATTGAAATTTAGGAATATCTTTGTAATCCGTGTTCTGCAAGAAATTTCGCTGTAAAGGGGTCATAGTTTAACGATTTGACCTTTGAGAACTCTACCAAACTCTTCCGCCAATTTGGGGTATAAACAATTGAAATTTTAGATATAGGTTTCTTGGACATGGATCTAACTTAATAACTTGATTTGACCCTAAAACAATGAATGTTAAGATGTCATGATAGGCGTAAAAGTTTAAAAACATGTGTCCGCTTCGGGCTCTACCAAATTACTCAGAAAATTTCTGGTCTAAACATTTGAAATTTTACATAAAGGGTATTCAGAGATTGAGCAAGCTTTTTAATCGGTTTGGGTCGAAAATTTGAGCTACCAGTATATAAATGCATGTATGTATGTTTGTATGTCTGCCTAAAACTTTCGACAGAAGCGACGGATATTCACAAGATCAGTATCGTTTTGAAGCTCGACCCGTCAGACAACGAATACCGAAAAATTGGCTAAAACATTAATTTCTTCACCATCAACTAGGATTTTTTCTACAGAGAGGGGTCATTTTATTACCGATATTTTCGAAAGTCATTTCCCTCTTTTCGATTGTCTTGCCTTAATTTAAATATGTCACTTCCGGGTTGGCGGTGGTCGTAACAGCAAAGATGTCACGTTTTCCCCCCGTTCTTTTCTTCCTTCGCGGTACGGGTTCGAGCCTGCCTTCCTACTATCACTTTTTTTTGCTCAACACACACCTCTATACATCCGGGCAACGCCGGGCACCCGCTGCTAGTACATAATAATGTCGATATGGAATACATGATAAATTGACATGGAATATATAATAAAATGTGACCCCTGTAAAAAATGTCACCCTTATTCAATATTCTTGCTGCAATACAATTATATTTATTTATAAAGAAGCAAAGAAAAGGAAAGGGAAACAAATTTGAATCGCTATTTCAGTTTTTAACTAAAACACCTTTATTCCTGGTATTTCAAACAATGCACTCTCTTGATTTAAGCATTTCATTTATCGCATCGACATGTCTTTTTAAAACGCTCTCGTCACCATCGTGTCGTTCGCTTTTATTTTCCGACCATGTATAGAATACGTGCTTTTCCGTCACACTCTGCCCACGTGTCGTCCACATGTTTCCTTTTGTCTTTGCTGTGACGTCACATCGCAGCCGACTTGATCATTTGCATATGTTAGCTGTTATATGCTGCTGCTGCTACTAACATGGCTAACAGTTATGTTACACGGAGATGTTCTTTGCTTTATCGTGGAATAACAATAAGCACACCTAAATATTAATATACAATAACTCTGACACATTCTTCTATTGAGAATTATGTTTTAGCTGTCTTCAGCTTTAAAATAGTTTAGGGTGTATTTTGATAGATGTTTTCTTTTGGATAACATCATCGATAAAAATAGAGAACAGATAAATGTGTGCGCATGCAGAGAATATCGGACATTTTATAGTACAATTCGACTCTATCCAGTTTTTGTTTAATTTCAGCCGCGTAAAAGAGTTATCGGTTTTTGTAGAATTTCTTGCTGCACTCGGCCATATTTGATGCGAGGAATTTCTCTTGAATGAAAAAAAAACGGCTGAAAAACGAAAAAGGGAAAAATGATAACTGTTTCTTTCCAGAAACGTCAACATTTACTTATGTTAATGTAGGGAGCAAATTATACAGAAATAAAATAAAACATATCCTTCAGAAAACGGAAAAGAAAAAAAAATAAGATGGGACCGCTATTTTACATTTAGCGTAACAGACAATGAAACGGTATGTAAAATTTAAGCATGCAGACTGTTAAAGATCATATTTGATACTCATCATGATAAACTATTTAAAGCTTAAACCTAACAGGCCAAGAAAAATATTATTTCCAACTCCAGCCAGCTAGACTAACGAGAATGATGTATCAAACTTGTGACAGATCAAAAAAAAAATGCTATTTACACACTTAAGCAGGACAAATTAAGGAAAATGTTATAGCCAATTTAAGCCTGAAAGACTATTGAGAATATTATTTCAAACTTAAGTGTGACAGATTCAATGAAAATATCATTTTACATTTAAGCGTAACAAACAGCGAAATGTTATTTCAAACTGACAAACAAAATTATTCTTTCGAGCGAAAGATGGCAGACCAATTAAAATTTAAGCGTGAAGGACAATGTTATGCTTTGTAACGCCCAAATGTGACAGAGAATGAAATGCTATTTTAATTTTAAGTTTTATGCTTTGTAACGCCCAAATGTGACAGAGAATGAAATGCTATTTTAATTTTAAGTGTTATGCTTTGTAACGCCCAAATGTGACAGAGAATGAAATGCGATTTTAATTTTAAGTGTTATGCTTTGTAACGCCCAAATGTGACAGAGAATGAAATGCTATTTTAATTTTAAGTGTTATGCTTTGTAACGCCCAAATGTGACAGAGAATGAAATGCTATTTTAATTTTAAGTGTTATACATCGATGAAAACGCTATAAAAATTAAGCCTGTCATTCCAGAAAACTAAAGGCTGTGTCAAACTTTAGTGTGACAGAAAACGAAATACTATTTCAAACTAAAGCATTATAGACGAACGCAAATGATATTTGACACTTAAATGTGGCAGACCAACGAAAAATTCTATTTGATATTGAAGCGTGGCTTACAGAAAATATTTCAAATTTAGACGTTACATACTAAAGAAAATGATAGTTGACGCTAAGATATAACAGACAACGAAATGCTATTTCAAATTTATCCATCACAGACGAGAGAAAATGTTATTCTAAACTTAAGCGTTACATACTAATGAAAATGCTATTTCAAACTTAAATGTGACAAACCATCGAAAATGCTATTCTAGACTTAATTTAAACGAAAATGCTATTTCAAACATGAGAGTAAATTAATTTTATTTTATTTCGGACTACTAGTCTCATCTTATCTTTTTTATTTGGTGCACAACGTTTCGGCCAACTTCCTCTGGCCTTCGTCAGGTGGTAACCGCGACGGATAGGAACTTCGAATCTCCTAACTGCATTCTCAGCTATCACTGTCATCTGACGAAGGCCAGAGGAAGTTGGCCGAAACGTTGTGCACCAAATAAAAAAGATAAGATGAGACTAGTAGTCCGAAATAAAATAAAATTAACATACAATGCTCATCTAAAAAATAAAAAATTCCAATAAGGAATAATATATATATATGAGAGTAAATGATCAATAAAATGCTATTTAACACTTACGCGTGACAGTACAAGATTAAATGCTATTTCAAGCATAAGCATAATTGACCAAGGAAAATGCTATTTTTAAACTTACATGTGACAGATCATTATATATAAATCAATAGAATATTTCTTATTTTAATATAACTGGTCGGGAAACGTCGGTATTTTATAGAATCACCTTCGCTTCCAAACTCAAGTCCGAATCTTTTAGGTTGAGCTTAGTGTTAGGGTTAGGATTACCTATGTATAACCGGTTTGAAGCCCGTTTTAAAGCCTGATTTTGAGACGGGATAATTTTATAATATACCAAAACTTTTATGTGCAAGACCGACCAGTGAGCCTGTCTTCTTATAGAAATCAAATATATAAAATGATATATGTCTGACTAACTGCCTGTCTCCATATTTTCAAACTTTATCTCTCCCGAAACTAAAAGTCGCAGAGCGGTGCTAGGGGCCTCAAATAGTTGGATATTTTATGGGCCGTTCTTTTATGGATATTTAGCCGGTTTAAATATATTTAAGGGGTCAAAAAGGGGTAAAGATTGAAAAAAATATTGGTACAGTGGCAACATCATCAACTTTGAATGCTACAGTTTTGCTTTCGGTTTCGATTATTACACCTATTTTTTTACATTTTTAAATCATGACTCTACAACAATACTAGACTACCCATGACCCGTTGGGTAATCATGTGTTAAAGCTAGCTATGGAATATTCAGTATACATAATTAATGTAGAAATGTGCAAATGAGTATACAGAATAGAATGTATAAATACGCAAAAATTGAATGTAGATTTTGATTTCTTTTTAGAAGGTAAACTACGCTGGGTAAGGCCGTTAAAAAACAATTTTTTTTTTTAATATGTAAATTGATCCAGATTTTTTTTACATTAAAAAACATATCGAAGGTTCTATCGCGAGGTACAAAAAGCAAAAAAAAAATAAATAAATGAATAAAATAATGGAAAAAAAACAGTTAAAAGCCTTTAACCCCCACACCCACCACATCCCTTAAGTACCAGAACACCCCAAGCGTGCTATCTACTAGTCAGTTTTCGAGATGACCTCGGAAGAAAGAGTCGGTGCCTTCAGAGCTAAGTTAAAAACTTTATCCATAACTGTTGAAATGTATCATGTCTTAATTTTGCCAATTTTTGTGTATTATATATATTATTTATTTATCTTTGTTCTCTTATTGCAGTCTTACTAAAAATTGAAACTCCTTAACATTACCTATCATATCTTATTACTCGTGTTTTAACCTTTTTTTTGTGAAATACGTCTGGCATTACCCTAAACTAGCCTTTAAATAAGATGCCCGCAATCTAAAAACATAAGCTGACCTCACATGTTCCATTATTGAAACGTAATTATCAGTTTAATCTAGAAGGTTTTATCGCGAGGTACCTAAAGCAAAAAAAAAAAAAAAAAAAAAAAAAAAAACACTTCCACAGATTAATATGGGAGGGGAGACTATCTTCAAATTCTATTCTAAACTGGGAATTGGCAAAGGACTTATACTAAGTAGATATAAATAAGTCCCTCTTACCGTTTTTCTTTTTTTTTAATGGAGAATAGATAATGCAGTGGATGGGTTATCGGCAGCTCCAGTAACTCTCGCTTCTCCTTTTTTGTACCTCAGTCCTCATTTCTAATGAGTGATGTTTCTGACAAAGGGTGAAGAAAAAGCTGCTTCCCAGGTTGGTAGTACTTCGTGAACAGTAGTCTGAGATGTCGGAAATTTTCTGTCTCTATGTCTATGCTTGCGGACATGTCACTAGTAAGGGTGCTGGAGGTAAACGTTTTCATCTGGGCTGACGTTAACCGCCTGATAGTCAGGGACCCGAACCTTGGAATAACCACGAAGGAGGCTGTCCTATCAGCAGGTGCAAAGTACTGGGGCTGCTGTATTGTCATTTGGTGAATGGATTCTGGACCATGCAGTAGTCTCTGGTGGGGCCGCTCCATGCCATACTAGTGGGTAATTGTTATGGCTTTACCTTATAATGTGCTACAAAAAAAAATTCTATCTTTCCTCTCTTACTTTCCCTCTCTGCTCTGCTCTAACCAAGTATACTGACCTGTTCCACAAACCCCAAAATCCTCAACATGAAATATCTAAAAAAAGAAAACACGAATAAACCTAGAACCCCATCCTCCTACGTAGACCCCTACTACCAGGTCTCCTTCTCCAACATCAGGGGTCTACGTTCTAACCTTCCAGAGGTTGAAACCCAATTACAGGAGACGAAACCTGACATATTCTCCCTAAGCGAAACTGGAATAGGGCCGACCACCTCCCTAGATGAGTTCATAATTAAAGGATACTCTAACCTATCATCTAAATCTGACCCCCATGATCGCCACGGGCATGGAATATGTGCCTACATTAAAGATGGCTTCCCATGTGGCAGGGATATCTCCAGAGAAGACCCTAATCTACATTATATGTGTTTCCGGGTTGCACTTGCTTACACCACCGCATTTATATTTGCCTCTATCGCCCCCACAACAGTGGAGTTACTGTCTTTAAGAGTATATCAGAAAAAATTGACCACATCCTGTCTGCTCATCCCTCAGCTAACATTCACATTTGCGGTGACTTCAATGTCTATAATGTGGAATGGCTGACCCACTCAAATACGACTGAGGATGAGGGGAGGTTCTGTCATGATTTTGCCATTCCCTATGATCTCACTCAGATTGTCCGCGAGCCCACCCGTGTCGCCGATACTACCGGTCAGTTCGCAAGCCTCCTAGACCTTTTTCTATCCACATCCCCTGAGCTATGCTCGTGTTCCGTTCTATCTCCTCTGGGATCCTCCGACCACTGCGTCGTATCAGTTAAGATAAAAATGAAATATACTAAATCTACAGACGTACCTCTCCACCGTACTGTATACCGATACTCTATGGCGGACTGGGATAGCTTCCGTACATTCATATCTGATCTCCCTCGCCATGTTTAAAAAGGATGTGTCCTCTAAAGTATCAGACCTGACAGAATAGTTACTTGTAGGCATAGACCAATTCATACCATCCAAAAAATTCCAACAAAAACCTAACAGCCAGCCATGGTTCTCCCCGAATGTGCTGCTGTCATCACACACAGAAATCACTTTTTCCATAGCTACCAACGTAATAGATGCACTGAAATTAAAGCTGCTTTCAGAACCGCCAGCAATTACTGTAAAAGAGTAATAAAAATGCAAGAGAACTATATGCGCAATCTGTTAAGTCCAAAGTAGCTGAGCAGCGGCTTGGTTCCCACCAGTTCTGGCAAATAGCGAATAGGATCCTGAACAGAAACATGCGTTCGATCCCAACCATTATCAATGGACCAGAGGTCATCTCGACAGCATCCGACAAGACCAAACTATTTGCCAAAAACTCTGCGGCAAATACTACCCTGTGTGACAAAGGCCATCAACTCCCCATATTCCCTCCTATAACAGACAACACGCTATGCAACATACAAATATCTGTGCGTGAGGTCGCCAAGCTAATCAAGAACCTTGACTCCAGTAAAGCAACTGGTCCCGACGGTATTCCAATTATAGTGTTAAAAAAATTACAACCAGAACTTGCCCCCATACTTTCCGAACTGTTTAAGCGTTGCCTTAAGGAGAAGTGCTTCCCAACACCCTGGAAAACCTCATCAGTATGCCCTGTATTTAAGAATTGAGGAGATAAGTCATCCCCCTCTCAGTACAGACCAATATATCTCCTGTGTGTCATGAGTAAGTTGCTGGAATCCACAATAAATAGAGAAGTAGTCAACCACCTCAGCAGAAATAACCGTCTTAGCGACACGCAATATGGTTTCCGCTCTGCTTGATCTACAGCAGATGTGCTAACGGTTATATCTCATAGGATTAGTGAATCTCTCGACAAAGGCTTCATTTCTAGGGCAATTGCCCTCGACATATCAAAGGCCTTCGATAAGGTTTGGCATAAAGACCTACTACACAAGATTTCCAGCTACGGTATAACTGGAAATGTTTTCTCTATCATTAAGTCATTTCTCTCAGATAGGCTCATAAGAGTAGTGGTTGATGCGCAGAAATCAGAGGCCCACAGTATTAATGCTGAAGTCCCTCAGGGGTCCATACTGGGCCCAACTCCCTTCCTAATTTACATCAATGGTCTCCCAAAACACATACTAAAATCTTTCGTTGACATCAATGCTGATGACACGACCATCTATGGCAACACATCAAAGGCTGTAAATGATGATGTTCTCTCTGATTCACTCTCCTCTGATCTTGAGCGGGTGGTACAGTGGGGAAAGAGGTGGCTAGTTGCCTTTAATACATCTAAGACCAAGCTCCTATCTCTACATCATAAACGCTCTGATCCCCATCTGGCATCAATTGAAATGGGTGGTTCTCGTCTAAGGGAGGCCCCAGGCTTTGATAAGCTCCTGGGTTTGACCTTTACAGCTGATCCTATATGGAACACATACATCAATTCTGTGGCCAAGGTTGCTGGGAAAATGGTGGGATCCTTCTACCGCTCCAGAAGATATCTCACTAATGATGCAATTCTCTATCTATATAAGAGCCAAGTACGTCCAAAGATGTAGTACTGCTGCCGCATCGTGGCGGGGGCTACTAAAAACAGCTTATCCTGCCTTGACAGAGTACAAAATAGACTCCGTGGCTTGATGGGGGATGCCCTTTTCTCTACCCTGCAACCTCTTTCCCACAGAAGAGACGTAGCGAGCCTGTCATTGTTCTATCTTTATTTCCATGGCAGGTGCTCGTCTGAGTTCCATTCTCTGGTCCCCCCTCGCCAATCTTTTTCAAAAAACACCCGACTAGCTGAAACCACCGTCAATAATTTTCCCCACTCCCTATCTGTGCCTAAATCAAAACGTAGATACCATGAACAAAGCTTCTTTCTTAGAACTGCACGCCTGTGGAACTCTGTTCCGCTTGCCTATTTCCCTCCCGACTTCAACCTGAATGTCTTCAAGTCCAACACAAACAAATTCCTGATGACACCCCCTAAGTAATGACACCTTACAAATTCTCCAATACTATTGTTACACTATCCCTTTGATTACTGTACACACAAGAAACACTTATCCCTGAGTGGCCATTGGGCCTTGATTAGTGGTGAACTCCATGTAAAAAAAAACATATTCGCTTTGTTTATTTTTGTTTGAAAACAATTCCAACTTGCAATGAAAAATACAAATAAAAATAATTTTGGACACGAAAAACGTATTTTTTAAAAATCAAGTTCTGCTTTTAATTACGTACAACTTGGGTAAAGAAAATATTCTTTTTAAACATGTAAGTGCGCCTGAACAATCGCACACCTTACAATTTTTTTTCTTTTCGTTTTTTTTTTCAACTAGTTCTGTGGATTATTGGACACTAATCGACCAGATTATAAAAAGATGAAACAGTCAATACTTAAAGAGTTGGAAGGAGATTCAGTATCACGTACAACGTTCTAATAACTTGATCCCTCATTTTCGATTTACAGCCCCGACTTGACGGTGGCTCCTTCATCTACCCTTCCATTATTATTATTTTGTTTTCTTTTTTTTTCTTTCTTGGGGGGGGGTCGATTTTTAACTTTGAGAGAAGTTTAGTCTGCACCCCGGCATTATGTTTTATTTATTTATTTACGACTTTTTAAAAGGTGTTTTTGCATTTAACAACTCGCGCTATTTTTAAATAGTATTTTCAAGTTCAATTCCAGTTTTACGATATCTTTTTTTTAGTGAATTGTCATAAGAGTGGCATAATCTGTTGAAAAAAAATTGAACAAATAAAATAAAAGAAATAAATACAGTATGCATTGTTCAGGCTACCGAAGTTTGTATGTGCGCCTGCGTGCGTATGTGTGTGTATGTGAGAGAGAGAGAGAGCGAGAGATAGATAGATAGAGAGAGAGAGTGTGTGTGTGTGCGTGTGTGTGTGTATGTGTGTGTTACCAGCTTAACAATGCCGGAAATAATAATTAATTTAACGGTGATGCCGTATAAATTATAAAAACTTCTATTTATCTAACATATTACAAAAAACTATATGTCTGTCTGTCTTTCTCAATATTTTAAAACTTTATCTCCCCCGAGACTAAAAGTCGCAGAGCGGGGCTAGGAGCCTCAAGTAATTGATTTTTTTACGGACCGTTCTTTTATGAGTTTTTAGCCGGTAAAAATAGTTTTTAAGGGGTCAATTCGCTATAATTTTTTTTACATTCATCTTAGTTTATTTTTAATTTTCAACTTAATCAGTTCGTGTGCGTGTCACGTTGGTACAGTTGTAACGTCACCAGCCTTGATTGCTACAGTTTGCTTTCGGTTTCGATTCTAGCTGATGACACCAAATACTCTTTTTTTTTTTACTTTTGAAATCACGACTATAATATTATATACGAATCTGGACAAATTAAAATGTCATATTTAAGCTAGTATTATATATGATAGTATGTCTGCATAAAATTTGATGGAGAAATACTCTCGTTTGATCCGTGCGTTTATTTTGAAAATGTTGTTTATATTTGCTTCACAGCATTTCGACGAAGTACTGATCAAAATCTGACGGACAGAGCTTCTTATAGAGTTACGCGTGTCTTTTCATAAAAAAGTAAATCTCGGATATGTTTTCCATCTCCATTTAGCAATACTATTTTTATTTGACAGACTTATATTTTTCATTTTTTTATTATCTCGTTTTTTTTGTGTGTGTTTTGTGTGTGTGTGTGTGTGTGTGTGTGTGTGTGCGTGCGTGCTCGCGCGTGTGTGTGTGTTTTCTCGTATAACAGCTTTTCCTTACTTAAAAAAAGATAGGGAGCAGTTACAAAGTTTTATTTGTTTTTTATTATTATGTTATTTTGAGATATAAAACTCTGTTCTTCCTCTTGTCAAATCCCGTTTGATGCACGCTTGTTCACGCGAGATTTCCTCAGAGCGTTTTCATCGCGTCAACTCATCTGAGTTACGTTAGAAATTCATTCATCATTATCGAATCACTTCCGGCCTCGTCGAACCTGTGAAAAGCGCATGCGCGTTTTCTATTCAGTGCCGGACAGGGGGTTTTTTTTTCTGGTTTTTCTTATTTTTATTTTTACTTTTTGTAGATGAATCGCGTTTATACATAGGTACGTACGCAAACGGCTTTATACAATTCGATAGGAAAAAATATTTTGCGCTTAAGAAAATTACAGTCTTTTGCTTTTAGGTTAGGAACAAAGTGTAGCGTCTGTTCTGATATTTTATCTTCATATTTTCTGTCCTCTAGATCAAGACTGAGACAATTGTTACCTATGACCAAGATGGCCATTTATATATAGCTGGATTTTCTCCAAATTAAAACCGAACTTATCTCATAATCTGCCCTCATGTGGAGGCATGTAACAATCTTGGACCAAAGTGTAGTATCTGTTCTGATGCAAAATTTTATTTTTTCTGTCCTCGGAATTTGAATAGGAAATCCATCTAAAATCAAGAAGCATTTATTATATATATATATATATATATATATATATATATATATATATATATATATATATATATATATATATATATATATATATACCCACAAACATATATATATACATACAGGTATATATACATACATAAACACACACTCATATATATATATATATATGAGTGTGTGTTTATGTATGTATATATACCTGTATGTATATATATATATATATATATATATGTTTGTGGGTATATATATATATATATATATATATATATATATATATATATATACCCACAAACATATATATATACATACAGGTATATATACATACATAAACACACACTCATATATATATATATATATATATATATATATATATATATATATATATATATATATAAACACAAAACAAAAAAACGATAGAATAAAAAAAATATGGGAAATATAAGTCTGTCAAATAATAGTATTGCTAAATGGATATATATACATATATATATATATATATATATAAATATATATATATAAATATATATATATATAAATAGTATTGCTAAATATATATATATATATATATATATATATATATATATATAAATGTAATGTTTGGTTCGTTAAAAGCGAATAAAACCATATTTCTACGTTACCAATTTAATTGAAATTTTCAGAAATTCTATTTTTAAAGTCAAGGAATGTTTGCATGTTATTAAAATAATTTAACATTGCGAATTATAAAAATATTAAATGAAATAAAAAATATTTCTCGTAACTTCGAGATTATCGCCATTTTATTTCCGGTAGAAATTAGCCTTTCACTTATTGAGATAAGTATTATTTGTATTAATTTTTATGATACTCATGCAGAGAGTGATCCGTGCTGAAATAATGTTATTATTTAAAAATTCATTCTTAACATGGGGAGGGGAGGATGTTTTGTACCTATTCTGTCAATTACAATTGAATACAAAAAAAAAGCATATCGTAAAACTTTAATTAAACGTGGAAATATGATTTAAAAAATTGCGCGGATCGCTCTCTATATTAGCACCATTTTTATTTATTGCGGAATATTATTCTCATCTTTATTAGTTGTTGTTTCACGACTTTTCGGCCAACTATTCCTCTGGCCTCCATGAAAAGAAGTAAGTCCTTTTATAAATGTTCAGTAAATTTTTCCTTTTATTATTCTTAAAGAGTAAAACTTTTCTTATTCATGAAAGCCTACGTAAATAAATAAATGTTTGTACACGTGACAAATTATCAATAAATGGTTTAGTTATTTTTTGTTTTAAATTATTTATGAAAAGAGTTAACGTAAATAATGTTTGTAAAAGTGCGAAAGGCGACGTTGTACAACCATCACCCCCATGCTTAATTTCTATACTTATAGGTTTTTGGAATTTTTTTTCGCTGGATTATTATTGATTGGACATTAATTAAACAGATTATTAAAAAAAAATTAAAAAGAAATCATTATTTCGACATTTGAAAGTGGTGCTTACTTTTTAGTTACAACGTTCTGATAAATCAGTCACCCATTTTGTAAGCAATAAAAACGCGGTATATCAAAACCATAGAAAGTAAAAATAATATGAGCCTCTACCGCATTTGTAAGTCAGAAATATATTTGTTTCTCAAAGAAAAAAAAAGATTGAACATGACTTTTTTATTGTTTTTATGAAAATAAATTTTCGAGTTCAAAAATTTTTTTTTTTTACTTATTTAGTTAAAAGTCAGTTTGTGGGTGTTTTTTTTTAATTGTTTTTATGAAAGGTAAAAGTTTTTTTGTTTTTTTTTCAAAACTTTTTTTTTTTAAATTATTTAAAAAGTATTATAAATTTCACTAACATGCTGGAGAAATGTTTAATAATTTGGTATTTTTTTAGATTAGGTCCACCTCCACAATTTTCCTTTCAATTACGACATTTATAGGTTTCCGAGTATGCTGAACACGCAAATCGCATTGAAATTTTGCGGAAATAAATAGTTGCATTATGCATCGTATTCTTCGGCGGCCATCTTTTTTACGTGCACACGCGCCATAAACAAATACACGCACGTAAAAAGATGGCCGCCAAAGATTACAATGCATAATACAACTTTTTATATCTTGATAACTACTTATTTCTGCAAAATTTCAATGCGATTTTCGTATTCAGCATAATCGAAAACCATTTCAAGTCGTCATTTAAAAGAAAATTGAGGAGGTGGACCTAATCTAAAAATTTACCAATAATTTTTCATCCCGTACGACTCCCGATACATTGCTTCGTCAACATGCGACCATTTTATATCTCCCGAAGACACTTCCGTATTCAGATTTACCAGAACGTGGTAACTAAAAAGTGAGTACCCCTTTCAAATGTTGACATGATTTTTTTTTTCAATTTTTTTTCATAATCAAGCAATAATAATCCAGTGAAAAACTTTCAAAAAACCTATCAGTATAGAAACTCCACCAAATAAGTAAATTAACAAAAACTGTTACGTGCGCATGCGTTAGCCTTGACTAGGGGGGTACTAAGGGAACGACCATTAAATAATTCTGCGGGTCGCCATGGAACTCAACGCCCAAGGAGTACCAAAATAGTTTTCATGTTCTGAAGAAATTTTTTTTTGAAAAGTGGGTGATCACTTTTCCATGTAAATTTTACTTAAAATGGACACCCACTTTCTGGCCACCTGAGGAAGGGGCATTTATTTTCGTGTTTATGGGCTTAAAGGTTTTTTGACAAGGCAGTTTGATACGCGAATGCATATTTAACAGTTTTCGTTTACGCTCACGCATAGCATAAACAAAGGCTACGTCTGTGAAATGGAAAATAGTCCCAGAGTTCAGGGGTTAATACCATGCAAAAGAAATCAAACAAAAAACTTTTTAGCCAAGAAACACACAGAAAAAAGGAAAAAAAAAATAACATCCACTTTTTTTTCTATCGAATTCATTTGCTGTTTTTATTGAAAACTATTTTCTCCCGGATTTTTTATATAATTTTCCATTAAGAGCCGTGCGTCGCACGTTCGTAAATAACAATTTTTTTTTGTAGATTTTGGTGTGCTAAAAACGAATCTGCAAACCGATTCCGTCGAAAAAAAATAGTTTTTATGATATGAAGAAATTACTTTTTCGAAAAAGCGGCGATCACTTTTCCATGTAAATTTAACTTAAAATGAGCACCCACTTTCTAGCCACCTGAGAGAGGGGGGATTTTTTCCCATGTTTATTGGCTAAACAGCTTTCGTTTATGGTCACGGATAGCGTAAACGAAGGCTACGGCTGTGAAATTGAAAATAGTCCCCGAGTTCAGGGGTTATTACCCTGCAAAAGAAATCAAACAAAAAACCTTTTAGCCAAGAAACACAGAAAAATGCCCCTCTCTCAGGTGGCCAGAAAGTGGGTGCTAATTCTAAGTTAAATTTACATTGAAAAGTGATCACCCACTTTTCGAAAAAGTAATTTCATGAATATCATGAAAACTTTCTTTTTGCTACGAAAACGTTATAAAATATTTCGTTATATATGAACGTGAAACGGGCCTTAAAGTAAAATAATACCGGATTTTTTGGAGCAGATTTGCCGTTTAAGTTGTACAAATATCCTCAAACCAGGTAATCACTAAAAGGGACTTTTAAAAGTCGTCACCTGTATCGAGCAAAAGTTTAAAACCAACGATTATATGCCAGCCTACGTCATGGTAACAAATATTAAGTGAGTTCCTAACAGTATTTTGTATATTTTTTTAGTTTAAACTCATTTTCCCAAAATTTCCCCAAACTTAACGTGTTCGATACAGTCTGCCGCCATCTGTATTTTTCAGATATACCGATAAACATTGAATGTTTTTGAACCGATTATACATTACATAAAAACACTAAAATCTTATCCAGTTAGGTAGAACATTTACTTTTCTTGCCTTTGATAACATTTATTTGTTATATATTTATTTTTTGACAAATTCTTTGTATCTGTAATACAAACCCTTTGTAATACAAACCCTTTTCATTTAATGTAACGTTTAGTCGGCTCGAAAAACAGTGTTTATCGGGGTATTTGAAAGCTACAAATGGTGGTGGACACTGTTGATTACTTTAAGTTAGAGAAAGAGAGTTAAAACTAAAAAAAAACTATACAAAATACTGTCAGAAACCCACCGATTATGCCAGCCTATGTCATGGTAACATATATTAGGTGAGTTTCAGACACTGTTTTGTGACCATTTCTGTTTTTGTAGCCGATTAAACATTTTACATTACATAAAAACACTAAACAATTATCCAATTAGGTAGAAACGTAACTTACCTTACCTTTGCTTTCATTTATTTGTTTCTGGACAACTTTTTCGAATCTGTGTATAGTAACCCCCTCCCCCCACCATCAACCAAGTATTAATTACTAACTCACATTTTTGTAAAGCAACAACAACAAAAAAAAACATTTAGCGTTTCAACATTTTTGCTACGTTCGGCTTCATCCACTGATTGTTGGTCAAGTCCAAACCATGAATGATTGACAGAAACTCCCGAGGATCCAGATCAAATTCTGCAAGAGTACCATTTTTTTTTTTCATTTTCGCTTTCTTTTTCACTGTTTGCAGTGGATTGCTGTACTAATATAAGAAACATGCATTTTCTCTTTTTATTAAATGTTTCCATTACACCAACTTGAGCTACTGCAACGCGTGGCAGGGTACAGCTAGTATATATATATATATATATATATATATGTAAAGTGTCTTTTTTGGAACTCGATATTTGCTCATATTGTTAACCGAAGCTTCAGAAAAACTTTCTACACAGAAATAAACTTACTTAACTCTACAAAATATTAAAACAATTACTTTTTAAAATAAAGATTCGTTTTTTATGAAGGGTAAAATCTACTCGAGGTTAAGGGAGTTATGGTCGGTTTAATGAGGGAAATTATTTTGAGTCAAGTTAATCTCGAAAATAAACAAGTCGATGAATTTAATTCTTATGATACGAGTTTATGACAAATTTGGCATTTTTTCTTGTGAACAAAATGTTTTGGAGATACGTGACTTCCGGGATAAGCTACCAACACTAATGCATCAAGATTGAGTAAGACGGAGCGGGGTTATTTAGAGTAAGTGACGTTTAGCTTGAGCACTAAGATTAGAAGTTTATCTGTCAAGGGCAGTTAAAGCCTCGCACTAGTAAAAGTTAAAGCGAAGTAGAACCTAGAACAGAAACTAATCAGAGCAATGCTTAGAGGATAACGGTAAATATTGAACGAGCTAACCAAGGCCCATGATGCGAGTATAGCAAGCGTTACGAAAGCCAAGTTGTTCGGGGGAGGTTAATGAAAGTATCTAAGAAGCTGTGAACTCTAACCGGATGAGGATTAAGATGCTTCCAGGTGTGGCTCAAATTTAAAAAGTTAAGCACCCGGATCGATACGTTGGAATCGACTCATAAGATTTGCGATGCATTTCAGAAGAATTTCGACGAACGCTTCATCCAATTCGCAACCTTCAGGCACATGATTTTGCCAACTATTTATCTGACTCTTTCTACCTCGATGCAGCTAGAGCAGATTGCGAATGCAGAGTTTCAGAACACAAGTTTTGGCTGCAACAAATCGCCGGTACTTGATATTCTGCCCTACAGATTGTTTTCGTTGCCGTTGCACATGCGTTAAGTCATTGGTTTGGCCAGAAGTACTTCCCGGTTCAAATGGCAAAGTTAGTGTACACATTGCGAAATAGACATTGTGAGGGCGTTCCTCGATGGACAATTCAACTAAATACAGAAGTAAGGTTTTTGACGGAGATTCTATTGAACCAGCTGAAGATCAAACTAGAGTACAGCTACATTGTGAAGAGGTAATCGATTCAGTACAACTTGGATTTGATACAGACGATTTCAAATGAAAACCACGGATCAACTTGGATCAGTTGAAAACTTTAGACAGGACAGAACGTCTGCAAATAGATCTCCATTTTGTATCGCTCGTCAATAGTAGTGGCGTGAGTGAAAGGAGAGCCTTCGGTCGATGCGTCAGGGATGTCGGCTGTTGTCTTTACTCTATCTCCCTCCTAGCGTTGGAGCTGCTACTTTTAAAGCTAAGAAATGGAGCGGGAAGTTTAAATCCAATTCGGAATTGGATTGTTTTGTGCGGTGCAAACTAGTTCTTCCAAGGTCGCCGATGACATTATCATCTTTGTGTCCTGCTATCAAGACATTGGGGTAGTGATAGAGGCGCTCACACATTATGAAGCAAGTCGATCGGCCTGTAATTGCTTCCTAGATGGGTTACGTTGCGCTTCCGGCTCATTTATAAGGTTCTAATGCTTTACGTGTGGTTCATACCGGGCCCGAATTAAAGTGTTGGTTAAGATTGGCTTTATCAACAATTCCCTCACTATCCAGTGTTTGCTCAGCAACCGAGAAGGCTAACCTGCTTGCAAGTCGGTTTGCCTCAAACTCCACACTAGACCCTGCTAACCACCCAGACTTTCCTTTGCGGACAGACGTCACACTTGACGATCTGAAAATCACCCCTTCTCAGGTGCATGCCATTAGGAAAAATCTTGACACTTCAAAAGCATGTGGACCTGATCTCCTCCTGGTTGTTCTATTAAAAAAGTGCTCCAAGCTCCAATCCTCTCCAAACGTTACAACAAATGCCTTAATGAATCTTGCTTTCCTGCCTGCTGGAAAACTGCTCCTGTGGTACCAGTTTTCAAGAATTCTGGCGAAAGAACTGACCCAGCAAACTACCGCCCCATTAGCCTCCTCCCACTTTTTGCCAAAATATTTGAGTCCATAATTAACCAAGTTCTAGTTCATCACCTTACAGATCCTAAACTTATTACCGACCCACAATATGGATTTAGGCAAGCCCGTTCCACAGCAGACATTCTAACGGTAATCTCCGAGCGTATATAACATTCACTGGACAAAGCAGGGGAGTGTAGAGCGGTAGCTCTAGATATATCTAAGGCTTTTGACAGGGTATGGCACGAAGGTCTTCTCAGGAAAATCAGATCAAACGGTATCACTGGAAGAATACTTAACATAATTAAATCCTTCTTAGATAAGAGAAAAATCCAGGTTGTCCTTGATGGCCGTACATCTAAACAATATGATATAAATGCGGGAGTGCCTCAGGGGTCTATTCTTGGACCGCTATTATTCCTAAGATTCATAAATGACCTCCACGACAAAATTTTCTGTGAGATGGGTATATATGCTGATGACACCACGCTCTATAACAGACAGGACAGGAAAACAAAGGAACACATATCTAAAGAAATTGCAGAAACACTAGAGAATAACCTCTACTCTGTAGTGGAATGGGGGCAAAAATGGATGGTCATATTCAGCTGCCAACACTAAACTTTTTTCCTTCAATAACTACAAGAAACCTTCTCTACCACCAATAGCAATAACCAAAGACTCTTTATCTGAAAGTTCATCTTTTAAACTTCTCGGCCTAACGTTCACAGGAAGCATGAGTTGGAACAATTACATTGAGAGTATTGCCAGGACCGCTGCGAAAAAGGTAGGTTCTCTCTACCGTGCTAGAAAGCTACTGACCCCTAAAACTATCCTGTACCTCTATAAGGCAACCATTCGCCCATGTATGGAGTATTGTTGTCATATTTGGGCCGGTGCATCTGCTACTAGTCTCTCACTCCTAGACAAGGTTCAAAAGAGAGTCGCCAACCCAATAGGTCCTGAACTATCATCCAAGCTTCAGCCTCTGTCCCATCGACGCAATGTAGCATCCCTCTGCCTGTTCTACAAGTACTTTAACGGTGTATGTTCCGACGAGCTGCAAGCACTTGTACTCCCCCAACGTAAATATCTCGACAAACCCGACAAGCAGTACAAACCCACCTCTTCACAGTAGAAATCTCTAGATGTAAGAGAGCCTTCTACTTCAGCAGTTTCTTTCCCAGAACCGCTAGACTTGGAACTACTTGCCAGGTTCCTGTAGTGACCTGCAGAAGTTTAAGTGTAATGTGAACCGACGTCTTGCTGCCCAACTCCCCACCTAGTACCCCTGTAACCTGTGTCCTTAATAGTAGCCCCTACATCAAAGTGGCAATGTGCCTTGTTTGAGGTGAAAATGTAATTAAAAAAAGAGTAAATCTTTACACTGATCCTTTACCAATTTGCCGTAATTTCTGTTGCCAACAGTTTAGAGATCATACAGTGCTTTCTTGATTTGGTTCTCTGAGTCAAGGAGAAAGTATGATTGATTCTAAACAGGTCTATACTAAACGTCCAGCTAAGGAAGGCTTGGTAATGCCGAAACTTGGCTATCCTGAATCGAAAAAATTTGTGCAATCCGGTGATCGAGAGCACTTTTGTCTAACGTTTTTAACCCATTTGTCATTGGCTGTTTTAGGCCGCAAAGCAAATGGCAATACTTCGGAAAGTATTAAGTCGCATTAAAAAAGCTTCTTCATGCTGTCTTAGTCTACTAGAAGGAAATTTCACGAGAATTAGTGAGAAGGGTAGCTTAACATCCGTTCCCGTTTACTGGTCAGAAGAGCTCTGTTCTAAATTTAGTTAAACGCTCAGAACAAGTCATCTCAACAATTTCTCTTTACCTGGCTATTGATTAGAAATGCCTTCTTCCTCAACGCTACACAGTTATAAACGGTGTGTTTCGGAGGTAGCGAACTTTAAATAAAAATAAATCACATAAAATATTTATTTTATCATACAATTATGTGGATTATTCCAAACGTTTAATTTTTGACATTTATAATTTAAATACAATTTAAGGCATATAAACACTGACGCTCGTGCTTATACGGCAAAATCTAGAGGTCCAATTTTCATAAGCACTACGCACTAAATTAGGCTTTATTTCGACAATAACACTTCGAATCTTGTCTTCCAAGTGCTTTATTGTGTTTGGTTTATCAGAGTAGATATAGGACTTCAACAAAAATACCTTATGCCGTTAAGTCCCACGAAAAACTAGACAGTTCCATTTCGTTAAATTATTCCTTAATTAAATGTTAATTATCAAGCGGTTATTAAAGCAGTTGGTTGCGAATGCAGAGTCACAGAGCGTGAGATACTGACTGCGTTAAAGCAGATTGGCTGTAACAAATCGCCAGGACAATATTAGATCTCTTACATATTGTATTTGTGATTGTCACATGTTTCTGTCAATTCTGATGGAATCATTGGTTTTACAAAGGCTCTATCTCAGGTCATGTCACCAAGGGAGCGGACATATTGATGAGGAAAAAGAACAGACATAATAAGAAGGAACTAAATGACTACAGGCCATTAACTCTTCTAAATAGAGTTAAAGATTTGATCCGTACAATCTCAGAGGCAGGAATAGAGGACGGCACAGAAGCCGCGCTGATCAACTTAGGTCAGTCCAAAGCTTTCTCAAAGTCGACCATCGCTTTTTGTCATTTGTTTTAGAGAGCGCTTATTTTAAGGGAGCTTCGACAAATGGATTTTCGTAATGTATCGTGTTTCGACATTAGTGATGCAAGTTAAGAGAAAACGTTTAAAACTTTTCTTGGTCGATGCGTCAGGGCTGTTCTTTGTCGTCCCTACTCTAAATCATTGCGTTGGAATCGCTATTTCGTAGATTAAGGCGCGGGGATGCACGTTCGGTCCTTCGCGGAATCACTTTGCTTAGCGAAGCACCAGAAAATGTTTCTGCGTTCTCCGATGATATTACTGTTTTTGGTGTCGTGTTTCTCTGGTGAAAGAGTTATTCACGCGATACAAAACGATCACAGGGGTCAAAATCAACCGCGGAAAATGAGTCGGCCTGCGGTTTAGTGTCTGAAGCGGTGATACCACTTCTCTCTGTTCCTCTTCGTTTAAATCCTTCTCGGGTGATTCGTACCGAACATCCAGAAATTCGTCGAAGGTGCAGCCAAAGGTCGGACCGTCGTTTAACTCTTGGCTTAGGGGGAACATGTCCTTAAAGTGTAGAGCTGAGACGTGTACCACTTACCTCTTCCCTCTCATCTTTTACTGACTTGCACTACTTTCTCTACCTGCGAAAAACCTAAAGGCCCTCCAGTGCCTCATATTCTTCTTTTGGTCAGGAAAAGACATTGCATTCGCAAACACGTCTGTATTTAACATTCATGTGAGGTAGATTTTGGAATGGCTGACTTGATGTACTATCGAGACGCTGACATACTGGCCACTCTGACTTGAACATTGGCGGAGCCTGTGTGGAACCCCGTTGTTACTACTGCCTTTCCCGACCTAATTCTCGATCTTCCGGTTGAGGGCCATTGTAAGCCGAGTTCCTCATATATTGCTGAGCCGCGCTCAAAAAGCTTCCAAGCCCAGTGACCTTTCTTTGACTTCTAGAAAAGCACTTCATAAAGGATTAGTAATAGGCGCACTGATGACCTGCTCGCCTGGCGGTTAGGATGGTCAGAATGAAGGATCTGCTCCGCGTGGAAGTGGGCGCATGGTTAATCTAAACAATTTGGAGTTTACTCTGTTCTGATGATTTTCCTGAAATGTGTTACTCCTCAATGCCATACAACACTTCCGGAATAATGGATTCGCCCAGGTATCCCCGCTACTAGACCTTAGCAGAAGAAACGTCTTAATATCAATCCCGAGCATCTTTGCGTTCTGAACGTACTGTATCTTAGGTAGTCAACAATGCCAGGCCGCCGTGGATCATGAGAATATGAATGCTGTTTTTCGTTATTCTAGTCGTGACATGATTGGTGGTGTGGACGTCGCGTCGGAGTGATAAAAAAGAATTAGAATCTGATCCCGTTCTTCAAACATTAATTGAAGCTTAAGATCAGATGTGATAGAAAGAGATTATATTCTGCGGTTTTTGAAAGAAGGTAGATACAAGTTGTGAGTTTGTGTGTAGCAAGTACAAGTACAAATACGTGTTACCCATCGGAACTTTTTAGGCTCTTAACTAGTCGAGTGAATATATAGATGAAAAAACTTCTAACATGTCCACTCCTCATTTTATCTTATTTGTTTTCACCCCTTGGCATCTGCCAAATTGCATTCATCGTAGAAGGATATCACCCATTTACCACCACCCCTCCCTGGCACCCCCACTGGGAGATTTGCTAGCTTGTTTTCGGTTCAAAAGAAACCGGAAAAGTGAGCGGTTAATTATTTAGAAAGGGTTGTTAAGGTCTTACTAATTGTTTTTTTTTTTTTTCCATTCCAAGCAAATAAAATAATTATACATAAATGTTTTAATTTATTTTTAATAGTATTTTTAAACGATTTGGAAGACTTCATTACGACGGCACCTGGAGTAAATGTGGTATTATGGTGATTACTTATTTTAGTTAAGAATAGGATAGACACGAAGTATGATCATTTTCTCACACCTACCAATCGCCTTGTTTAAAAATGTGTAAACTTTATTTTTCTTGATTACTTCAAATAAACAATTCAAAGTGTTGTATCTGTTCTGATTCTTGTGAAAGTGACGGAGAAATCCTTTTAGACTTTGCTAATTGAATTTTTTTCTCTCGTTTAAAACAGCTGAACTTTTCCCACACAAAAATCGGACCTTGTCTGTAACTCTACCGTTGTGGTGGTGGTGGGTATGAGAGGCAAGTAAATGCGGACAGAGTTCAAAATCGACTCGTAATGTTTTTGTTCTCGACAGCTTATTCTGCGTTGCTGAAACTGAAATTCGGAAAATATCAATTTATCTCTACTACCTATATTTTATCTCTACTACCTATCGTTAACAATTTCACGAAACTCGTCGTTTGTTAACTTTTTATTAAGAGCTTCAATCCCTCTTAGTTCACTTTACATAAACCTAAAATAACCTAAAAACTAGCCCACTTTACCTAGACATAAGGGCAGCAACTGAGTTCCTAAATATAATGATTCGTTAGCATGTTAGGAGTTTAATACATACAAATGTATACACATATAAACACATCTAACTTTATATGCATGTGTGTTTTTGTGTTACAGGCTGAGGCCATACGGTACAGACCGAGTAGGTTAAGTAAGTAGATATGTAATTTATACAGCTGGCTATCAATACAGCCTGAGGAATTTAGTATATACAGTTTTGAAACAAATAAATATAAATTGAATATTTCACAGATAAGGAATGTCGAAATCAATAAGAATCAAAACAATAACAAGCATGTTTTTTTTTAGAATCGAACAAGTCAAAGTTTTAGAAACAAAATATACAGTTTATTATATAGGTAAACAACCGATCGGGATCTCAGATATTTTATTGGAGAGAGAGAGAGAGAGAGAGAGAGAGTTGTTCGCTGGTGTAAGAATTTTCGTTTGACGAGAGGTTTCAGTCCTTTGGGAAGCGAGGGGACAAAAGGAATGTGTAAAGATGTAAGGCTAGAGAGGAAGACGTTACGTTCGCGATCACCATATATATACACACACACACACACACACACACACACACACACACACATATATATATATATATATATATATATATATATATATATATATATATATACGTTAAAGAGTCTACGCGGATCGATCAACATTTCGATATTTCCAAATGTAAATGTAAGCATTTGACGTCACTTTTACGCCTTCTGGTACTCTCCATGGGGCAACTAAAGTACTCCCGATAATCCCAGCCCAATTCATTATCCCACCACTAGGTGTGTCAGAAACTTTGTAAAAAATATTGAATAAGTCGACCCCCTGTCTTTCAAAGTTTATAACTACTCGAAAAATGTAATTCAATCCCTAATTTTTTTCAATTAAAGGAGCAAAAAAATACAAACAACGTGGTTTTAAAAAAAAGGTTTTAAACTTCGGACTTTATAGGTAAATTTCCAAAAAAAACTGTTCTTTTTCTTTGTTTTAAATTAAAATATATTATTTATTGATCTTTTATCTTCAATTTGTAATATATAAAAATTTGGCACTTAAATTAATTATTTACTTTTTAATAGACATTTCAAAATGGGGGGCGTGAATTAATTCGACTCCCTGTCTTTCCAAGCTTATAACTACTCGAAAAATGTAATTAAAATCCTATTTTTTCAATGAAAGGGGCAAGGACCAAGGTTTTATTTACAAAAACAAAAAATACAAACAACGTGATTAAAAAAAAAGTTTTAAACTTCGGAACTTTACAGGTAAATATCCAAAAAACTGTTCTTTTTTGGTTTTAAATTAAATGATCTTTTATCTTCAATTTGTGATATATAAAACTTAGGTGAGTAAATTAATTATTTACTTTTTAATAGACATTTCAAAATAGGGGGCGTGAATTAAAAAAAAAGTTTGTCTAAAATATTATATTCGGTTTATTGGAAAGCGCATAAAATTTCACACTGACCCTGAAAATATTGTAAAAATAGAATAAATAGAAAAATTTCGATAGATTTTTAATGTTTAAAAATTGAAAAATACTGAACGTAAAATTCAATTAATTTCATTTTTTTTTAATATTTCAATTACTTTTTATACAACTTTAATAGTTTATTTTGGAAGTATAATCCATAAAGAAAATAAACAATCCACTTTTAAAAGAGAAATTACGAGTTTTTTTATATTTTATTCGCAGTTTCGTTAGGGGTGTCAAAAATTCCTACAAAAATTCTGATATACCTATCCCACCACCACCTTGTTGGCGCCTTAAACGCTGATGACGATGTCGTCCATCCTGGACCCATCTCTTGTTCCAGCTATCTGGGCAATCAAGAGTGACACGCACTTCATCCGTGAACAAAAATTTGAAAAAATCCGGTTTCATCTTGTCCTCTGTTATTTCAATCGATTTTGCATGTCATGTTGCTTTAATGGAGGCTTTGCCACAGGCTTAACAGACTGTGCCACTTCTTTCAGAAAGCGACATCGAGTACTTTTTGAGACATTCTTCAATCCGGCTTGGGCAAAGACTTCTCGACTTGTCTGCCCGGGGTTCTAAACAACTTCAGGTTTAATTTGGAGTAGAGAAACAACTCTAGATTTACCTTTATCAGCTCTCTTACGTACCTTTGTAGGGTCCTTGACAAAGTTCTTCACAGTTTGATGGTTCCTTCCAATCATTTTCGATATTCGAGGGTAGTTTTACCTTTGCTAACTGTTCTGTAATAGTACGCTTTTCAGAACTAATCAAACCACTTTTACGACCCATTTTATTGACGAAAAGAACTGTCTTGTTAATAATTTGACACACATCAAATACTGTGGATTCATCAATTGTGATGGCAAGTTGTTTAGATTGCGCGGAACAGTACGAAAGTTTCACAGTACGTGCAGCTCAGCATTGCCAATGTTTCCGAAGCTTTTGATATGAAACTACGGGTAAGTTTCTGAAACTGGTAAAAATATGTTATCTCGTTAATAATTTGACACGCAATGTATATATATATATATATATATATATATATATATATATATATATATATATACGATTGCTTAAGCATTAAGCGTGAGTGTCTGTAGGAAAAATGACTAATTAATATTTAATTATAATTTTCTAGCCTTTTGAAGAATACTTAGTATTGCTTACATTGCCTAGTAAATTATAAGTAAGGCAATCAACTAACGTCTATGCAATATTCGTGCGAATATTCGAGATTACCTTTTAGACTCGTTCCTATTCGGTGTTTAATTGTTATTAATTTTCTACATTCACGTACCAATTTTTCGGTACCTCTGACGTAGATCCTCGGCTAATGGAGCAAAACGTGACTTCGTGGCTGGGTTCGAATCTTATGACCTACAAAACTTGTGGCAATGCACTGATAACTGCGAGTCTCTAGGTAAAATTTAAAATTATTACTTAATTATAATTACATACATAAAATAAATTAAATATTTTACATACATAAAATGTAGGTTACAAAATGTACTTTCAAAAGTATATAAATGTAAATGCATTATGTCAAATAAAGCGACTTAATACAGACATTTGCGTGAAAAGGTATTAACACTGTCTATCACTTAGATAAGTGAATTTGTATACAACGACGGCGTTTCCACCGTCGCTAAAAATACAATACTAAACATGTATTATTTACCCATATCCGTACTGATTTTTTTGTAACTTCTTGTTTTATACAATTAAGTACAAAATCGAGAAAATCCACGCGCCGTTAACGAATGTTTTCATGCGTAAAAAATCTGTTTTTTTAGCATTAATTGAGCGGACCTACATCCTGTATTGTAACGTGCCCAATGGTGTCGCCTACGACCTTTCTTACGTGTGTGTAAACAAACATGTTTTTCGCACATCGGAGTACTTCGGTCACTGTTAAGGCATTCGCAAATTTGTTTTAGTATACAGTTGTCGATCCCTGTTGATGCGCTCGCTATATCTAGCCACGTTGATGAGACGTAACCCGTTTTCATGGATAGCTATGTTGTATACGACTATATGTCTATATTAGGTTTCCTAACCATTCGTGGATCTCATAGCCAAGTTTAAAAAAGTAAGGACATGTATTGGCTTTTTTTTCATCCAAATTACAATGATCGATATCGGATATTAACTAGCTGGAACGTTGTAGAAAAACTTGTCTAATGTAAAAATCGACAACACGATAGCATGAAAATATCTCAATTGTAAGCAACCGCTTTTTAAAAATGATACCTATTTTACGTAAATATTTTGTTTTTAACAAAATTTAATAAGTTCAGTGTAATATTTTAACTCGCCATATCTACCCTGGTCCTATTATCTAAAATGAATTCAAACAAAAACATAAAAAACACACAAAAATAAAAACATGACTAAACATAAAAAAGTCAAAATATGACAAATTTACAAAACGTCCAAATATGAAGAAACATACAAAAAGTCAAAATATAAAGAAACATACAAAAAGTCAAAATATAAAGAAACATACAAAAAATAAAAACATGAAAAACATAAAAAAGTAAAAATATGACAAATTTACAAAACGTCCAAATATGAAGAAACATACAAAAAGTCAAAATATAAAGAAACATACAAAAAGTCAAAATATAAAGAAACATACAAAAATAAAAATATGAAGAAACATACAAAACGTAAAAACATTAAAAACATACAAAAAAATAAAAAACATACAAAAACTCAAAATATAACACATTTACAAAACGTCAAAATATGAAGAAACATGCAAAAGGTCAGAATATGAAGATACATACAAAAAGTCAGAATATGAAGAGACATACAAAAATCGAAACATGAAAAACATACAAAAAATAAAAATATGAAGAAACACACAAAAACACAAAATATGAAAAATTTACAAAAAGTCAAATTATGAAGAAACATAAAAAGTCAACACATGAAAAAAAATACAAAAAGTAAAAACATGACAAATATACAAAAACTAAAAATATGAAGAAACATACAAAAAGTAAAAATCTGAAAAACATACAAAAACATGAATTATGAAAAATTTACAAAAACTCAAACTATGAAGAAGCATACAAAAAGTCAAAACATGAAAAAACATACAAAAAGTAAAAACATGAAAAAACATACAAAATGTAAAAACATGAAAAACATACAAAAAGTCAAAACATGAAAAAACATACAAAAAGTCAAATCATGAAAAAACATACAAAAAGTCAAAACATGAAAAAACATACAAAAAGTCAAAACATGAAAAAACATACAAAAAGTAAAAACATGAAAAAACATACAAAAAGTCAAAACATGAAAAAACATACAAAAAGTCAAAACATGAAAAAACATACAAAAAGTCAAATCATGAAAAAACATACAAAAAGTCAAAACATGAAAAAACATACAAAAAGTCAAAACATGTAAAAACATACAAAAAGGCAAAACATGAAAAAACATACAAAAAGTCAAAACATGAAAAACATACAAAAAGTCAAAACATGAAAAACATACAAAAAGTAAAAACATGAAAAACATACAAAAAGTCAAATCATGAAAAAACATACAAAATGTAAAACATGAAAAAACATACAAAACGTAAAAACATCAAAAAACATGCAAAAAGTAAAAACATGAAAAAACATACAAAAAATAAAAACATGAAAAAACATACAAGAAATCAAAGTATGAAAAAACATACAATAAGTAAAAACATGAAAAACATAAAAAAAGAAAAACAAGAACAAACATACAAGAAGTAAAAACATGAAAAAACATGCAAAAAGTAAAAACATGAAAAAACATACAAAAAATAAAAACATGAAAAAGCATAAAAAAACATACAAAAAATAAAAACATGAAAAATCCTACAAAAAGTAAAAACATGAAAAATCCTACAAAAAGTAAAAACATAAAAAAAACATACAAAAAGTAAAAACAGGAAAAAACATATAACAAGTAAAAACAAGAAGCCACACACAGAAAGTAAAAACATTTTTACAAAAATAAAATTTTATCGTCAAAGCAAACGTCAAATACGTGCAATAATTTTACGTAAAATATAATTGTCTCTGGCAACCCTAAAAATTTCGCAGTTATTGCTTTTAAGATTAATTTTTATGCAGTAGGAATCAGACATATATTATATATCACTTAATTTTTAGTAATTTCCTTTTTTATAACCTAATATTATATAATTTGTTTCTAATATTATCTAATATTCAATAATTTCACTTTTTTACCTAATATTACCTAATGTGTTTTAACTATTATCTAATGTTCAATAATGTTACCTTTTTTACCTAATATTACCTAATTTGTTTCTTATATTATCTAATGTTCAATAATGTTACCTTTTTTTTACAAGGGTGTCACCACTTATCAAGGCCAGAGGCCACTCGGGGATAAGGATTAATAGGTATACATTAGTCATTGTGATTTTAGCATAGTAAACAGTGGGAATTTTGAAACTTGGATTGCTTAGGGGGACGATTCAATTAGAACTTGTTCACATTGGTCTTTTTCTTTTTTTTTCATAGGTATCAACTCATTATCAAGGCCAAGAGGCTACTCAAGGATAAGGGTTAAAGAGTGTATAGTAGAAATTGGTCAATATAATAATCATTAGTAATGAAAATTTGGTAAATTTGATAACTTATATGGAACGGCTCATCAAGAACTTATTTACGTTAGACTTGAAGACAACCATATTGTAGTCAGCCGGAAAGCAGGAAAACGGAAGACAATTCCACAGTCATGCAGTTCTAATAAAAAAGCTTTGTTCGTGGAATCTACGTTTAGGCCTAGGCACAGATAAAGAGTGGGGGAATTATTGATAGTGTTTTCAGCTAGACGAGTGTTTCTTGTGAAAGTTTTGCGAGGGGGGACCATAGATTGAAGCTCAGTCGAACACTTTCCATGAAAGTAACGATACATCAGAGACAAACTCGCAACATCTCTTCTGTGAGATAGAGGTTGCAAGGAAGAGAAAAGGACATCTCCTACGAGGCTACGAAGTCTATTTTGAACTCTATCAAGGCAGGACAAGTCCTTTCTAGCAGCTCCTGCCCAGATGTGGCAACAGTATTCCATCCTTGGACGTACCTGGCTCTTATATAGATAGAGAATTGAATCAGCAGTGAGATATCTACTGGATCGATAGAAAGATCCCACCATTTTTCCAGCGGCCTTGGCAACAGATTTGATGTACGTGTTCCATTTAAGATCAGGAGTAATGGTCAAGCCCAGAAGCTTGTCAAAACTTGAGGCCTGCTGAAGACGAGAGCCATTCATTTCAATTGATGCCAGATGTGGATCAGAATGTTGATGATGTAAAGAGAGAAGCTTGGTTTTAGATGCATTAAAAGTTACCAGCCACTCCTTTCCCCATTGTACTACATGCTCAAGATCAGAGGAGAGAGAATTGGAGAGAACTTGGTCGTTTACTGTCTTTTTACCTAATATTACCTAATTTGTTTCTTATATAATCTAATGTTCAATAATTTGACGTTTTTTACCGATTATTTTCTAATTTGTTTCAACTATTATCAAATATTAAATAATTTCCCCTATTTTACCTAATATTACCTAATTTGTAATGTTCAATAATTTTATCTTTTTTTACCTAATATTACCTAAGTTGTAATGTTCAATAATATTACCTTTTTTACCTAATATTACCTAATTTGTAATGTTCAATAATTTTACCTTTTTTACCTAATATTACTTAATTTGTAATGTTCAATAATTTTACCTTTTTTTACCTAATATTACCTAATTTGTAATGTTCAATAATTTCCCCTTTTTTACCTAATATTACCTAATTTGTAATGTTCAATAATTTTACTTTTTTTACCTAATATTACCTAATTTGTACTGTTCAATATTTTTACCTTTTTTATGTAATATTACCTAATTTGTTTCTTATATTATCAAATGTTCAATAATTGAACGTTTTTACCGAATATTACCTAATCTGTTTCAACTATTATCAAATATTTAATAATTTTACCTTTTTTACCTAATATTACCTAATTTGTAATGTTCAATAATTTTTCCATTTTTACCTAATATTACCTAATTTGTTTCTTATATTATCTAATGTTCAATAATTTCCCCTTTTTTACCTAATATTACCTAATTTGTAATGTTCAAGAATTTTACCTTTTTACCTAATATTACCTAATTTGTAATGTTCAATAATTTTACTTTTTACCTAATATTACCTAATTTGTTTCTTATATTATCTAATGTTCAATAATTTCACGTTTTTACCGAATATTACCTAATTTGTTTCAACTATTATCAAATAATAAATAATTTCCCCTTTTTTACCTAATATTACCTAATTTATAATGTTCAATAATTTTACCATTTTTTACCTAATATTGCCTAATTTGTTTCTTATATTATCTAATGTTCAATAATTTCACGTTTTTTACCGAATATTTTCATAATTTGTTTCAACTATTATCAAATATTAAATAATTTTACCTTTTTTTCCTTATATTACCTAATTTTTAATGGTAAATAATTTTACCTTTTTTACCTAATATTACCTAATTTGTTTCTTATATTATCTAATGTTAAATAATTTTACCTTTTTTAACTAATATTACCTAATTTGTAATGTTCAATAATTTTCCCTTTTTTCTCTAATATTACCTAATTTGTTTCTTATATTATCTAATGTTCAATAATTTAAGGTTTTAACCGAATATTACCTAATCTGTTTCAACTATTATCAAATATTAAATAATTTTACCTTTTTTACCTAATATTACCTTATTTGTAATGTTCAATAATTTTACCCTTTTTTACCTAATATTACCTAATTTGTTTCTACTATTATCTAATGCTCAATAATTTTACCTTTTTTACCTAATATTTCCTAATTTGTAATGTTCAATAAGTTTACCTTTTTTTACCTAATATTACCTAATTTGTAATATTCAATAATTTTACCGTTTTTTACCTAATATTACCTAATTTGTTTCTTATATTATCTAATGTTTAATAATTTTACCTTTTTTACCGAATATTTCCTAATTTGTAATGTTCAATAATTTTACCTTTTTTTACCTAATTTGTAATGTTCAATGATTTTACCTTTTTTTACCTAATATTACCTAATTTGTAATGTTCAATAATTTTACCATTTTTGCCTAATAATACCTTATTTGTTTCTTATATTATCTAATGTTCAATAATTTTTCCTTTTTTACCTAATATTACTTAATTAGTAATGTTCAATAATTTTTCCATTTTTACCTAATATTACCTCATTTGTAATGTTCAATAATGTTACCTTTCTTTACCTAATATTAACTTATTTGTTTCTTATATTATCGAATGTTCAATAATTTCACGTTTTTTACCGAATATTACCTAATTTGTTTCAACTATTATCAAATATTAAATAATTTCCCCTTTTTTACCTAATATTACCTAATTTGTAATGTTCAATAATGTTACCTTTTTTACCTAATATTACCTAATTTTTAATGTTCAATAATTTTACCTTTTTTACCTAATATTACCTAATTTGTAATGTTCAATAATTTTACCATTTTTGCCTAATAATACCTTCTTTGTTTCTTATATAATCTAATGTTCAATAATGTTTCCTTTTTTTACCTAATATTTCCTAATTTGTAATGTTCAATAATTTCCCCTTTTTTACCTAATATTACCTAATTTGTTTCTTATATTATCTAATGTTCAATAATGTTACCTTTTTCACCTAATATTACCTAATGTGTAATGTTCAATAATTTCCCCTTTTTTACCTAATATTACCTAATTTGTAATGTTCAATAATTTTACCTTTCTTTACCTAATATTACCTAATTTGTTTCTTATATTATCTAATGCTCAATAATTTCACGTTTTTTACCGAATATTACCTAATCTGTTTCAACTATTATCAAATATAAAATAATTATCCTTTTTTTACCTAATATTACCTAATTTGTAATGTTAAATAATTTTACCTTTTTTACCTAATATTACCTAATTTGTAATGTTCAATAATGTTACCTTTTTTACCTAATATTACCTAATTTTTAATGTTCAATAATTTTACCTTTTTTACCTAATATTACCTAATTTGTAATGTTCAATAATTTTACCATTTTTGCCTAATAATACCTTCTTTGTTTCTTATATAATCTAATGTTCAATAATGTTTCCTTTTTTTACCTAATATTTCCTAATTTGTAATGTTCAATAATTTCCCCTTTTTTACCTAATATTACCTAATTTGTTTCTTGTATTATCTAATGTTCAATAATGTTACCTTTTTCACCTAATATTACCTAATGTGTAATGTTCAATAATTTCCCCTTTTTTACCTAATATTACCTAATTTGTAATGTTCAATAATTTTACCTTTCTTTACCTAATATTACCTAATTTGTTTCTTATATTATCTAATGCTCAATAATTTCACGTTTTTTACCGAATATTACCTAATTTGTTTCAACTATTATCAAATATAAAATAATTATCCTTTTTTTACCTAATATTACCTAATTTGTAATGTTAAATAATTTTACCTTTTTTACCTAATATTACCTAATTTGTAATGTTCAATAATTTTACCTTTTTGTACCTAATATTACCTAATTTGTAATTTTCAATAATTTTACCGTTGTTTACCTAATATTACCTAATTTGTTTCTTATATTATCTAATGTTCAATAATTTTACCTTTTTTATCTAATTTTAACCTAATTTGTAATGTTCAATGATTTTACCTTTTTTTTACCTAATATTACCTAATTTGTAATGTTCAATAATTGCTCCTTTTTTACCTAATATTACCTAATTTGTAATGTTCAATAATTTTACCTTTCTTTACCTAATATTACCTAATTTGTTTCTTATATTATCTAATGCTCAATAATTTCACGTTTTTTACCGAATATTACTTAATTTGTTTCAACTATTATCAAATATTAAATAATTTCCCCTTTTTTACCTAATATTACCTAATTTGTAATGTTCAATAATTTTACCTTTTTTACCTTATGTTACATATTTTGTAATGTTCAATAATTTTACTTTTTTGACCTAATATTACCTAATTTGTAATGTTCAATAATTGTACCGTTTTTACCTAATATTACCTAATTTGTAATGTTCAATAATTTTACCTTTTTTACCTAATATTACCTAATTTGTAATGTCCAATAATTTTACTTTTTTTACCTAATATTTCCTAATTTGTAATGTTCAATAATTACTCCTTTTTTACCTAATATTACCTAAGTTCTAATGTTCAATAATTTTACCTTTTTTACCTAATATTACCTAATTTGTAATGTTCAATAATTTTACCTTTTTTACCTAATATTACCTAATTAGTTTCTTATATTATATATTGTTCAATAATTTCATCTTTTTTTACCTAATATTACCTAATTTGTAATGTTCAATAATTTTACCTTTTTTTACCTAATATTACTTAATTTGTAATGTTCAATAATTTTACCTTTTTTACCTAATACTACCTAATTTGTTTCTTATATTATCTAATGTTCAATAATTTTATCTTTTTTTACCTAATATTTCCTAATTTGTAATGTTCAATAATTTTACCTTTTTTTACCTAATATTACCTAATTTGTAATTTTCAATAATTTTACCTTTTTTTTACCTAATATTACCTAATTTGTTTCTTATATTATCATATGTTCAATAATTTCACGTTTTTTACCGAATATTTCCTAATTTGTGTCAACTATTATCAAATATAAAATTATTTCCCCTTTTTTACCTAATATTACCTAATTTTTAATGTTCAATAATTTTACCTTTTTTACCTAATAATACCTAATTTGTAATGTTCAATAATTTTACCTTTTTTTACCTAATATTACCTAATTTGTTTCTTATATTATCTAATGTTCAATAATTTCACGTTTTTTTACCGAATATTACCTAATTTGTTTCAACTATTATCAAATATTAAATAATTTCCCCCTTTTTACCTAATATTACCTAATGTGTAATGTTCAATAATTTTACCTTTTTTTACCTAATATTACCTAATCTGTTTCTTATATTATCTAATGTTCAATAATTTTACCTTTTTTTACCTAATATTACCTAATTTGTTTCTTATATTATCTAATGTTCAATAATTTCACGTTTTTTACCGAATATTACCTAATTTGTTTTAACTATTATCAAATATTAAATAATTTTCCCTTTTTTACCTAATATTACTTTATTTGTTTCTAATATTATCTAATTTTAAATAATTTTACCTTTTTCAACCAATATAGCTCATTTGTTTTTAATATTATCTAATGTTCAATAATATCACTATTTTGCCTCATATTACCTAATTTGTTTCTACTATTACGTAATATTCAATAATTTAACCTTTTTTACCTAATATTTCCTTATTTCTTTCTAATATCATCTAATGTTCAATAATTTCACCCTTTTCCCTAACATTACTTTATTTGTGTCTAACATTATCAAATACTCAATACTTTCAACTTTTTCAACGAAAATTACTTTATTTGTTTCTAATAATGTCTAATGTTATATAATTTCACCTTTTTTCCCTAATATTAATTTTTTGTTTCTAATATTATCTAATGATCAATAATTTCACCTTTTCTACCTAATATTATCTTATTTGTTTCTAATATTATCTAATGTTCAATAATTTAACCTTTTTTACCTTATATTAATTTATTTGGTTCTACTATTATCTAATATTCAGTAATTCCCTTTGTTTTACCTAATATTACCTAATTTGTTTCTACTATTATTTAAGTTTCAGTACTTACACGAGATTTAAGTGGCATAGTCTAGAGACAATGGTTAATCTAAAAGTTCAAAGATTTCAGAATTGTATTGAATTTAATCCATGGTCAGTAGTACATTTTAATTTAGCAATTTTAAACTTAAGCTCTAGATTTCAGACATTTTCTACAATCATAATGAAAATTTTGATTTTACTAATGCATTTTATTAGACAAGATATTTGCTGAGAATGTAGATACATTTTCGTATTTTATTTGCATTAATTCACTTTGTGAATGGGTAGTTGATAGATAATCTTAAGGTCAGCAAAGATACGTATTATTCATGTAATGCTTTGCATCGTCAAACACACCTTACCGATATCATTCATGACCATTTGCATATGCATAAGGTGTCTGCCAGATGGATTCCCAACTTGCTCACACGATTCCAGAAGCGAGAACGCGTCGAGTGCTCGAGGATGAGTTTGGGAATGTGCCAAGAAAATGAGTCAAAGTTTTTCAAAAGACTGATTACACAGGATGAAACCTGGGTCCATCACTATGATCCACAGACCAGAGCACAGTCAATGCAGTGGAAGCACTTGGACTCGCCACCTCCAAACAAGGAATGGGTGCAGCCCTCCGCTAGCAAGGTCATGCTCACAGTCTTCTGGGACCAGGAGGGAGAAATGATGACAGATTTCCTGGCAAAGGGTACCACAATTACAGGAGCTTATTTGCTTCACTTTTGAGGAAATTAAGGGAAGCTATCAAAATCAAGAGGCGGGGCAAGATCAGCAAACGTACCTTCCTCCTACAGGACAATGCTCCGGTCAACAACTCGCATGTTGCCAGATCAGAAGCACGAGCCTGTGGTTATGAAATCCATTCCTATCATCCCTACTCTCCTGACTTTACACCCTCTGACTTTCACCTCTTCTCAGCCATTAAGTTGTTTTTTTTTCCAGATGATGCAGCCTTGATTTCTGAAGTCACGTAGTGGTTGGAGGACCAACCTGGGGTGTTCTACAAAAATGGTTTCCAGAGCTGCATCAAGGGAGAAATGCATAACTCTGGGTGGTTCCTATATAGAGAAAGACTAATAATTGTGCCAAGTTTCGTTGCTCTACTGCTATGGGAAGTGGGTCAGGGGCATTACTTATTGCACGACCCTCGTACATTTTCACTTTTATAGATAGATAAATTATTAAGAAAAACGGCAGTGTTATCGGAATAGGACTGAGATAATAACTAGATACGACGTCTATGATAAAAGTACAACTAGTTAGGATACTTTCAGAGCACATAGTTGATAACGATATTACTGAATAACCTTGTGTCAGACAGTACAGGCTTTGAACTTGAGAAAGCTAAGAATTAAAATAAAGAAAGTATTGAACTAAGAAATGATAGAGTAGAAACAAAAAGACTAAAGAGAGATAGATCATATATATATATATATATATATATATGTGTGTGTGTGTGTGTGTGTGTGTGTGTGCGTGTGTGTGTGTGTGTATTTATTGTTTATAGTAATTATAACACATGTGCGTTAAATGATTTGGATTCTGTTTACACACGTGCATTTTATTCTAATACTCGCCTGTCTGTGACTGTGACCAGTTATAAGGGTTTCTCAGCCGTTTCAAGCGATAGTTATTTTACAATTGTTTGAATGTGGTCGGGATCAAGGAGCCGCCTGGTGTGAAATATGTCAGTATTGGAAGTTGGTCCATTTGTCTTCAAAGGCACCGTCACAGGTGATAATTACTTAAATATGTCCGATTCATAAAACTATGTAAGACGGCTTCCAAGTATAAAGGCGACTTCAAACACCGGCTCATTATAAATGGATTCAATCGATTCGAATTTTATAGCAGAGCGGAAGTTTCAGTTGAAACCTAATAGATTTGGCACACGTGTCACGTAGAATTGTGGAATTATTTTTATGCATGAAAATTCATTGAATTACAATTTTGCGGTAAAATTACAGTATTGTTAAAATCTTAAAAAAAAACAAATTTCTTGTCTCGCAGTAGAATTTAATTATCCACCGAACTGTAAATTATTAAAGTGCTGAAACACTTTGCAAGATTTTTGTTAGTTTCACAATTTGGTTTCGGTGTTCGTGTAGCTTGTTTTTATACTTAAATAGCTGATCACGTGCAGATTTTTTTCGGTTAAATTCATGCTGAGTATAGAGTAAAAATATTTACTCTCGCATTAAACCTAAGTCCGAATGGCAAGCCCCTTATCCAAAAACTCCCGAAAACCTATGCATAATTGCCAAAGTTTAGTAAAATAAAACCGGTATTTTCCCAGGTTATAATACAAAAGAGACATACTAACAACCGGCATGTGCCCAATTTGAATCAGTCAACATGTGGCGTTACTTTCACTCGTGCATGTTGGCAACTTTCACATGATCTTCCAATCCCATGCATAGTTCTGGAAAGATATAGGGAAACAAATGCCAACAACGGGCGTCGTACCATCCTGATTGATGTGAATTCACTTTACTAAATAACTTCTTCAGTTTCATTTTTTTCTTTTTTAGTTGCTTCTGGTTTGAGCATCTTAAAAGTTTCATTTTTTGGGGGGGGAGTTGCTTCTGGTTTGAGCATCTTAAAACTTACATTTTTTTTTAGTTGCTTCTGGTTTGAACATCTTAAAAGTTTCATTTGGGGGGGTTGCTTCTGGTTTGAGCATCTTAAAAGTTTCATTTGGGGGGGGGGGCAGTTGCTTCTGGTTTGAGCATCTTAAAAGTTTCATTTTTTTTAGTTGCTTCTGGTTTGAGCATCTTAAAAGTTTCATTTTTTGGGGGAGTTGCTTCTGGTTTGAGCATCTTAAATGTTTCATTTTTTTTTTTTAGTTGCTTCTGGTTTGAGCATCTTAAAAGGTTTAAAAGGTAGGATGATAAGTCTTAACGTCTCTATTATCTTTGTTCGTATTTTACCAACGTTTCAGCAGATTAAACATCTTACCTTCTTCATGTATACCCACATGAATACGTAGCACAACGGACGACGGTGCTGATCAAAATTTGGTTCTAAGTGACACTCTTCTATGGGTTTAAGGTAATTACTTACTGCCGACAATAAGTAGCATTAGCATAATTAAAATCTCTACCTGTTAATGGCTGACTGAACTAAAATGATCTTATTGCTATATAGAAAGTGCGTTGGTGTATCTGTTTGGCGAAATATCAACACTTTTTACGTTATTTCATGTTAAAACGTCAATCGCAATGAAGGAATCATTGTTTGGTGTATTTTACAGAATATCAACTATTTTAATGTAATTTATTACGTATGTATCGGGTACTGTTGTATTATTTTGGGTTGGTGAATCTGTGTCCCATTTGAAGGTTCTTTATAAGGTTTACAAGCTCATCTATAATTTGGTTGCCTGTTCCCACGCCTTTTTCCTTGTCTGCAACCTCTCTTTCAGAGACACGATGTTGCTAGCCTTAGGATGTCGTTAAATATTATTATTTTATGTTTTTCAGAATCCTCTGTTCTATCCCTCCTTCTTTTTAAAGCTTATTTGATTTATTGATTTTCACAAGTTCCCTATTTTGATATCGACATATAATACAGCTTCCTATTCGCAAGAACTACAAACTTTTTTGCAAGACCTACAAACTTTTTTGCAAGAACTACAAACTTTTTTGCAAGACCTACAACCTTTTTTGCAAGACCTACAAACTTTTTTGCAAGACCTACAAACCTTTTTGCAAGAACTACAAACTTTTTTGCAAGACCTACAAACTTTTTTGCAAGACCTACAACCTTTTTTGCAAGACCTACAAACTATTTTGCAAGACCTAGAAACTTTTTTGCAAGACCTACAAACTTTTTTGCAAGAACTACAAACTTTTTTGCAAGACCTACAAACTTTTTTGCAAGACCTACAAACTTTTTTGCAAGACCTAGAAACTTTTTTGCAAGACCTACAAACTTTTTTGCAAGAACTACAAACTTTTTTGCAAGACCTACAAACTTTTTTGCAAGACCTACAACCTTTTTTGCAAGACCTACAAACTTTTTTGCAAGACCTACAAACTTTTTTGCAAGAACTACAAACTTCTTTGCAAGACCTACAAACTTATGTTACTTATTTCTTGTTGACTGTTTGCTTCCTAGATACAGCATTTGTTTTTCGAGACTAAAGCCATAAACTTATCGTAATTTTGCGATACTTTCATTCTTTTTTAGCTTATTACTCCACACGCCTGGATCGATTTGCATAGAAAAAATATTGTAAACAATTTATGGATTACTTAAGTTTCTATGGGTTGTGGCATATTAACACTTCTTGATTTATCAAACACTAAAACATAGCGTTTGTGAGTCATTTTATATAACTGATTGGACACAAGTGGTGTTTTTGAAAACGAGATAAAAAATGAGGTAAATATTTTTAAACAGTATTTGTGCGGTTTTTACTATTTCTTATCATGTTCAAAGACGTCCATGAGATTCATTGAAACGCTTTATTCAATAAATGATGAAGAATATTATGATATGATTGAAAATCGTGAGGGAATAAACTAACTTTCATTATTTCTGATGATGATGATGAACGACAAGTATTTGTTGGCATTAAATTTTAAGACGACAGAGTGAAAATTCGTATTATTTCGATTTTTCGTATTATTGTTCTTGTCTTGAAGGTCCATTTCACTATTCGCAAAAAAAAAGAAACGTAGCGTATTGGATAAGGAAATTGGTAAAATTGAATTGGGAGGCTGAAATTTCAGCCCTCTCTGTGGGCACTCATAAATACACTTGCCAATTACTTACGACTCCTACCCAATCATAGCTGACGAACTGAGAGTATATAACCCCTGTCGAAATTCAATGCTGATTCTTGATTTTGGCCGAAAAATTATCGAGTTCGACATAAAGATTTTCAAGTTCGACAAGATAGACCTGAAGAAGGTCGGAGGTTACCTTGACCGAAACGGTGCGAAAATAACACGCAAGCTTAAATCAGTAGTCCGAAGAATCCAAATAATCCAAATAATCAATTTCTATATTAAAAATTTAGAAACATGATATCATGTGGTAGTCTACAGGGAAGAACCCCCAGTGGTAATGTGTGTCCACACATGAGAAGTTTGCAAAAAGATCGATTTCATAACTCAGGAATCTATGAATTAGTCCTATTGTGCAACGCATTTGCTGTGTGGCTCTATTTATTTGCCTCCTTCCGAGGGCAAAATTTGAAACAAAGTTGGATTTTAATAAGTTTAAAATACATCTCCCTAAAATGAGCGCGCTGGATACGTACCTATATAAAAGTACCTCAGTGTACAAGGTTCTCTCTTTCAGCGATAGTGAATAGAATAGATTACGTTTAGTATAAGAACAGATATTACTTTTTAGCAAGTGCACAAGAAGACGACCAAGTGAAAATTCGTATTATCACAAAAATGCCTGAGCAACAAATTAAGTATTCTCTGATTGAATCGATATGCAATTAGCAATCAATAAATGAATTCCTTCTCAAGTGGGGTGGGGGCGAGCAGGACAAAACTTCTGGAACTATACAAGACCAGTAGGACAGAAGCAGAGTCACAAACTCAAAAAGAGCCCCGACTATGATCTACAAAAATGCCTGTGCAGTACCGTCGCTGTTCCGCGGTAGAGGTGCCTCAAATGATTAATAATAAACGTGCCCCTTCCCAGAGAGACAAAAAAAAAAGTTGTTTAAATGTGCGGAGCGAATGCCTGAAATGCTGTATACAAAGAAGAATAGCATTCCTCATGAACTGGGACGGAGAATGAATAAAAAATATTTTTTTTATTTTAAATTTATATATTTTATATTTTTAATTTCATTTTTAATAATTTTATCTTTACTTTCACAATTTGTATTTTGTATTTTATTTTTTACTTATTTTCATTTTAATTTTAAATTGTATAGAAAACATATAAGAAGGAATGTGAAAATAAAAGTTTAGTATAGCATACCATTTCCTTAGGCTAGATAAGTATTCCCAACAAAATACAGACAACATTTTTACTATATTTTAATATAAATTTTTGAATAAAAATTTAGTTTAATATTAGAATTGATTTTACATTTTTAATTGATGTCGGTTTTTGCTTTTTTTTTAATTTGAAGTAATTATAAAAATTCATCAAATTTTAATTAAACTTAAGATTTAAAATTTAATAAATTTGGCAATCTGATTGATTAATTTTTAGAATAAAATGTATATATGATTGGTTTCTTCAGATAATTTAAAAGAAATTTACTCTTTACCCATACTTAATAATGCAGAACATGAACATCGTGTATAGGACATATTGTAAAACATATAACATAAAAATTGTAAGTATATACGATGTCTCTTTTTCTTATTCTTTTTCTTCTTTTCCTTTCTTTTTCTTTTTCTCGTTCATTTGTTTGCGTTAGTGACCAAAATATTAAAAAAAAATTTTTAATTTTATTATTTGAATTTTAAGCTGTTAAAAAATACCAGATTTGAAGGAGATCTTCTAATATATGTATACGTTTCCAATTTCGATTTTAAAACAGATGAGTATTGGCTGAAGAGAGCTAGATATGGGTGTCTAAAACGGTCCCTTATTATCAGGTTTGAAAGCGAAGGTACCGATGTCTTATCTAAATTTCTGTAAATAAAAAGTATATATGATGATGATTGCAGCGTCTTGTCAGACGAGTGCCACTCCCTCAGACACTTAAAGTCCATGAGCCAAAAAATGACTTTTTTTAGTCCTACCGGTGAATTCACACGCTCAAGCAGGCATGACACTGAAGATTGTCATTGAGATCAATTTTACATGCTTCCAGCATTGCAAGCCTCCGCACGTCACAACTTTTCTATCGCCACAGGACCATTTTTATAGACAAATGCTTGCGGGAATAACTATACACAGATGATGTTACAGAGTCTTAGTTTTGTACGACATTTAAGTCTCTCTCTCGGTTAAAAATGTTGAGATCTAGCAACAAGCAAGAGGAAGATAGCCAGCAACAAGTTAAACTGCAGACCAGCTTAATGCGGGCACTGGTTTCCCGCTTTATGATTTTTTAAATCAGAGATTTGGTATATATATATGTGTGTGTAAGGGCGTGTATGTGTGTCTCTCTAATTTTCTGTTTCTCTCTACTTTTTGACTTCTTTCTCTAAAAATTACATCTTCCTGTCGACATGAATAGTGTATGTATAACCACATGTATGTATGTATGTATGTATGTATGTATGCATGCATTAATACTGTGTCATGTCATGTCATATGCTACTGGTACCATGTAACCCAGTACTACCTGCCTCATGGTCGGGTCACCGGCGACTAAACTGGTTCCCTCATCAGACTTGTTTGGTGAGGAGGGTGGCTAGTCTTCCTGAAGGATTAAAAACAAAACCTTCCAAAGGGCGAATGAACCTTTTTTTGGGGTCAATGGCCAACTAGCACCGTGTGTGCTTGTGTGTATGTATGTGTATGTTGGGGTGGAGAGGGATTCCGTAAGCCGTGGTGAAGGCAACCTTTCTAGAAAAGCAAATCTCTGATTTAAAAAATCATAACGCGGGAGACCAGTACCCGCATTAAGCTGGTCTGCAATTTAACTTGTTGCTGGCTATCTTGCCTTTGCTTGTTGCTGGATCTCAACATTTTGAACCGAGAGAGAGATTTAGCTGTCGTACAAAGCTAAGACTCTGTAGCATCATCTGTGTATATATACTCCCTCAGGCATTTGTCTATTAAAATGGTCCTGTGGCGATGGAAGATATTTTTGGACTCATGGACTTTAAGTGCCTGAAGGAGTGGTACTCGTCTGACAAGACGTTGGTTGGTTGGTTGGTTGGTTGGTTGGTTGGTTGGTTGGTTGGTTGGTTTGTTGGTTGGTTTTGTTTTACGGCATATCAACCATTTTCAGGTTATTTAATGCCGAATCAAAAGATTCGGAAGAAATTTTTTTTAATAGAATATACTTGTTTTCAAGTCGGTTTCTATTTAACCCATAGTTGGGACCCTAACAGGTACTACCACTCCGGGTCAGAGTGGACCTGGGAGCAATGGCAATTAAGGGGTGGCTCCACATTCCCCACAGCCCGCAATCTGGGGCCTCACCACTGGATATAGTTTAAGGTCATATCCAGGACACAAGGCGTTGAAATCATCATGCAAAAATACATACATACATTGCTCTCCGCTTCTCTCGGCATTGTTTCCAGCCGTTCTGAACCTCTACTTGCCATTGGTATTTAATAACGCCGACGCGGGAGAAGTGTGGTTGGAGATTGCGCAACACTTGCCACAATATTGCCACGCGCAGGACCCGTTACAATGAGTATTCATAGTGTGTCAAGACTAAAGGAAGCTATCATGTATGTATATATTTATGTATATGTCTATAAGTCTCTCTCTATATCTCTATTTCACCCATTTTCAGTACTAAATTAACAAACACCCACCGGCGTTCAAAGGCAAATAAACAGTTTAGATCTTTTCCCCTTCTCTCTACCTCTCTGCTTTTTCGTTTGCTTTCTATTTCTCCATCATCCTCTGTTCATATATTCTGCCATCGTCTTCACGCCCCTTAGCACCAGATGGATCAGTAAAATCATAATCGAATTCTTATCTTCCATTGCTTAAACACTTTTCTGCAATCATTCTTTTCGTAAGTCGTCTTAAAGTCCAACAAATTGCCGTACAAGTTACTTAGTCTTTTCTTTCAATGACGAAAAATTAATACTTACCGAAGTTCTGTAAAGATGGCGACGCAGTGGATGAAAAAACACCGCCGGTCTTTTTCATCTTCTTCTCTTAAATTCATTTTGTATTTTTCTGCTTCCTTTGTCTCCTCCCTTCATTTTTTTTTTGTGGGCGATAGGATTCGGGCTAACTTTATCTTTCCTGTTTATTATTCATCTTCTGCCTCTATTTTTTTCACGCTTTTAATGCTTATTTAGTTCAATAAATAAGCTGTTTGTAAAAGCTATATCTAGCAAAGAAATATGTGTGTATGTGTGTTTGTATGCGTGTCATAACATCACACTTTAGCAGTTGAGCTAAGAACCAAACGACCCGCAAATTTTGAATCAGCGCATTCGACCCGATGTATTCATCGAAATCAGAAGTTCTTTAACCGTTTATGAACCTCATTATTTAGATTAGAATAACAGACTGATAATCATCGGAATCTTTTCATTACCAGAAAGAAAAAGAACGATATATATATATATATATATATATATATATATATATATATAATTTTCAGAATATGAAAGATTATAATACAGGGTGTTTCAAAAGTCTTGGGAACATTACAAATGCGTATATCTCATGAACTATTCCAGGTAGAAAAATGAAACTGGTGTCATTTTAAAGCTTGCTTAATCAAGTTTTTGGTCATACTAATGATTTTTGTCTTATCTTTCCATGTGCAGTAATGGCGTTCTCTAAACAAGACAAGGCGTTTTGCGTCCTCCAATTTGCAAAGACTGAATCGTGGACATGTGTTCAGCGTGCATTTCGCAGGAAATTTAAAAAAGAAGTCCCTGAAAGGAAACCCATTGTCAGATGGCATGCTAAATTTGTGAAAGATGGGTGTTTGTGCCCAAGTAAGCGAACAGGTCGCCCTTCAACTTCAGAAGATGCAGTTGAGCAAGTCCGGAAGCCTTTCAGCAGAGCCCCCGTAAATCAGTGAGAAGAGCCAGCAGGGAACTTCAGCTTGCTCCAGCAACTGTCTGGCGTGTCTTAAGGAAACGACTGCAAATGGTACCTTACAAGCTCAAGTTGGTCCAAAAGTTGAAGGACACTGATAAGCCACTTCGCCGTGACTTTTGCATTGCAATGCAAGAGAAGTTGGAAGATAACGGCTTTGATGACCGGCTTGTTTTTAGCGATGAGGCGACCTTCTATCTGAATGGCAAAGTTAACAAGCATAGCACTCGCATATGGGGTACTGAGTGTGACTTTTTCCTTTGGGGCTTTGTCAAGCAACAAGTCTATGTGCCGCCCCTTCCAAGAGATATTGACGAACTAAAGGCTCGAATAACGGCAGTTGTGGGAACCATTGACGTCAAGATGCTGGAACGCGTTTGGCAGGAAATGGACTATCGACTAGATGTCTGCCGTGTGATGAATGGTGCTCATATTGAGCAAGTTTGAAGATTCCCCACAAAACTTGAAACTTTAACCTTTCCAACGGTACCAATTTCATTTTTTAACTCCTAATAGTTTTTGAGTTATTAAAAATCTTTATGTTCCCAAGACTTTTGAAACACCCTGTATATAATCGTTTACACAGCCAAACAACGTCGCAAAATAGTCAACAAACCGAAAGTCCAGGACTCGAGTTTCGCCCTCATGTGTGCTCATCAGTTAGACATATCCGAACTCGGCAAGAGGCCCGGGTTTCCAATCCCGAGTTCAGATATATCTAGCGAACGGTGGACATGTTGGCTGTCATGGCTCTTATGAGCTGCAAGGATGTTTGGCGTATATATTCTATTGCGTACAAATTAGCATATAAGGCCTTGCGTATGTTTTAATACAGATGGGAGAATCGACTTCACTTTCTAGATTGCAATTTTAAGCTAAAATCTCTTTTGGAATGCCATATAAACGATTCGATGAACACGATGTTGACTTCAAACTGTTTTATAATAAAATAAGAAATTCTGGTTGTCTACGTTTTTTACTTGTTTTTTTTTTTTTGTTTTTTAATTTTCTTTCTGTTGCTGATCTTATTATTACTAGCAATAATAAGGTTCCTCCAGTCACATAAAAAGAGAAGGTACTGCCTGGAAGGAGTGTATCATTACGAAATACTATATACTACAATATCGCATACAAGGCGGGGTAATGCCTGAGAGGGTGGTCTTATAATAGCAGAACAGATACTACACAGCCTTCTCTGACTTATAATTTGATAGAGTGTATATTAATGTACCTATTTACAATGCCTTCCCACGGGACAGAGTTAGACACCAGGGTCGTTTTTTAACATGGAGAAAAGGTACAAAAATAAAAATTGTCTCCGTCGTGAAGGATATCTCCTCCACTGAAAGAGAATGAGAAATGGAAGTGCCGCATCTGAATAACAGATACTACACTTTGATCTTGGCCAAAAGAGTAAACTGCATTAATCATTAAAGATACTGCAATAGAATCAATAGTATACTTTCAGCTCCAGACAAACAGATACCAAATCTCCATTAGTAATAAATTTCTTATTCACTTGGAGTTCCCACGCGAGTCATTAATAGTGATTATCAAAATATAAAAAAAATTAAAAAAGCAACCGTTATTTCCTTACCATTTTAATGTGAATAAATCGTCACATATTTCCAGTACTCTCCGCCTCTTTCGATAATCGTTTCAAATGATTCGAATTCACATAACAGCCGTTTACTATTCGTGTTTCGCTAATAAACTCCGTTCGCTTTTTTTGTAATTTGTTGCTATGATCTCTCTAGCGACTGCAATACTCGTCGTGCTCTTTCAATGGAAGTCTTTCGATTCCTGCTTCACGATCATTTTGTATTGTGTCCACGGCTATTGGTGCCATCACTTTATTTGGGGAGGAAGGGATGACACTACACTTTGATCTTAGCTAAAAACTTCTTTCATATTATAAAGTTATCCTATCATTCTCATTATTTCTTGTTTTCTTTCCGATCTATTTTCTTTAAATTTTTTGATTATGAAAAAATAAAACATTACTATGAATAAACTATAGTATTTTTTATTTTTTCATTTTATTTATTTTTGTTCATAATCTTTTTTTTTCATTTATTTCTCTTTTTTCAGGTTTTTTTTTGTTGTTTTTCCTTTGTTCGTATTTCTTTTTTTTCTTCGCATTCTTCATTTATGTATTTTTCAAAATACATTTTAATTCTCCTTACCTTTTCTTACTTTCACATTTTAAATTTCTTCAACTCCTGCTTTTTTGTCCTTCTCTGCTTTTTACTTATTCTCCTCCTCCCTTTCTTTTTATCCTTCTTTGCTTTTTACTTATTTTTCTCCTCCCTTACTTTTTTTATTCTTCTTTGCTTTTTATTTATTTATTTGCTCCCTTTCTTTTTTATTCTTCTCTGCTTTTTACTTATTTATTTGCTCCCTTGATTTTTTATTCTTTTCTGATTTTTACTTATTTATTTGCTCCCTTTCTTTTTTATTCTTCTCTGCTTTTACTTATTTATTTGCTCCCTTTCTTTTTTATTCTTCACTGCTTTTTACTTATTTATTTGCTCCCTTTCTTTTTTTATTCTTCCCAGCTTTTTACTTATTTATTTGCTCCCTTTCTTTTTTATTCTTCCCAGCTTTTTACTTATTTATTTGGTCCCTTGCTTTTTTATTCTTTTCTGATTTTTACTTATTTATTTGTTCCCTTTCTTTTTTATTCTTCTCTGCTTTTACTTATTTATTTGCTCCCTTTCTTTTTTATTCTTCACTGCTTTTTACTTATTTATTTGCTTCCTTTCTTTTTTATTCTTCCCAGCTTTTTACTTATTTATTTGCTCCCTTTCTTTTTTATTCTTCTCTGCTTTTTACTTACTTATTTGCTCCCTTTCTTTTTTATTCTTTTCTGATTTTTACTTATTTATTTGCTCCCTTTCTTTTTTATTCTTTTCTGATTTTTACTTATTTATTTGCTCCTTTTCTTTTTTATTCTTCTCTGATTTTTACTTATTTATTTGCTCCCTTTCTTTTTTATTCTTTTCGGATTTTTACTTATTTATTTGGTCCCTTCCTTTTTTATTCTTCTCTACTTTTTACTTATTTATTTGCTCCCTTTCTTTTTTATTCTTCTCTGCTTTTTATTTATTTATTTGCTCCCTTTCTTTTTTATTCTTTTCTGATTTTAATTATTTATTTGGTCCCTTTCTTTTTTATTCTTCTCTGCTTTTTACTTATTTATTTGCTCCCTTTCTTTTTTATTCTTCTCTGCTTTTTACCTATTTATTTGCTCCCTTTCTTTTTTATTCTTTTCTGATTTTACTTATTTATTTGGTCCCTTTCTTGTTTATTCTTCTCTGCTGTTTACTTATTTATTTGCTCCCTTTCTTTTTTATTCTTCCCAGCTTTTTACTTATTTATTTGCTCCCTTTCTTTTTTATTCTTCTCTGCTTTTTACTTATTTATTTGCTCCCTTTCTTTTTTATTCTTCTCTGCTTTTTACTTATTTATGTGCTCCCTTTATTTTTTATTCTTCTCTGCTTTTTATTTATTTTTTTGCTCTCTTTATTTGTTATTCTTCTCTGCTTTTTATTTATTTATTTGCTCTCTTTCTTTTTTATTCTTCTCTGCTTTTTACTGATTTATTTTCTCTCTTTATTTTTTATTCTTCTCTTATTTGTTTTTATTTTTTTGCTCCCTTTCTTTTTTATTCTTCTCTGCTTTTTACTTATTTATTTGCTTCCTTTCTTTTTTATTCTTCTCTGCTTTTTACTTATTTATTTGCTTCCTTTCTTTTTTATTCTTCTCTGCTTTTTATTTATTTATTTGCTCCCTTTCTTTTTTATTCTTCTCTGCTTTTTACTTATTTATTTGCTCCCTTTTTTTTATTCTTTTCTGATTTTAATTATTTATTTGGTCCCTTTCTTTTTTATTCTTCTCTGCTTTTTATTTATTTATTTGCTCCGTTTCTTTTTTATTCTTCTCTGCTTTTTATTTATTTATTTGCTCCCTTTCTTTTTTATTCTTCTCTGCTTTTTACTTATTTATGTGCTTCCTTTCTTTTTTATTCTTCTCTGCTTTTTACTTATTTATTTGCTCCCTTTCTTTTTTATTCTTCTCTGCATTTTACTTATTTATTTGCTCCCTTGCTTTTTTATTCTTTTCTTATTTTTACTTATTTATTTGCTCCCTTTCTTTTTTATTCTTCTCTGCTTTTTACTTATTTATTTGCTCCCTTTTGTTTTATTCTTCTCTGCTTTTTATTTATTTATTTGCTCCCTTTCTTTTATATTATTCTCTGCTTTTTATTTATTTATTTGCTCCCTTTCTTTTTTATTCTTCTCTGCTTTTTATTTATTTATTTGCTTCCTTTCTTTTTTATTCTTCTCTGCATTTTACTTATTTATTTGCTCCCTTTCTTTTTTATTCATCTTGGCTTTTTATTTATTTATTTGCTCCCTTTCTTTTTTATTCTTCTCTGCTTTTTATTTATTTATTTGCTCCCTTTCTTTTTTATTCTTCTCTGCTTTTTATTTATTTATTTGCTCCCTTTCTTTTTTATTCTTCTCTGCTTTTTACTTATTTATTTGCTTCCTTTCTTTTTTATTCTTCTCTGCTTTTTACTTATTTATTTGCTCCCTTTCTTTTTTATTCTTCCCAGCTTTTTATTTATTTATTTGCTTCCTTTCTTTTTTGTTCTTCTCTGCTTTTTATTTATTTATTTGCTCCCTTTCTTTTTTATTCTTCTCTGCTTTTTATTTATTTATTTGCTCCCTTTCTTTTTTATTCTTCTCTGCTTTTTACTTATTAATTTGCTCCCTTTTTTATTCTTCCCAGCTTTTTATTTATTGAGTTGCTCCCTTTCTTTTTTATTATTCTCTGCTTTGTATTTATTCATTTGCTCCGTTTGTTTTTTATTCTTCTCTGCTTTTTATTTATTCATTTGCTCCGTTTCTTTTTTATTCTTCTCTGCTTTTTATTTATTTATTTGCTCCCTTCCTTTTTTATTCTTCTCTGCTTTTTACTTATTTATTTGCTTCCTTTCTTTTTTATTCTTCTCTGCTTTTTATTTATTCATTTGCTCCGTTTCTTTTTTATTCTTCTCTGCTTTTTATTTATTTATTTGCTCCCTTTCTTTTTTATTCTTCTCTGCTTTTTACTTATTTATTTGCTTCCTTTCTTTTTTATTCTTCTCTGCTTTTTACTTATTTATTTGCTCCCTTTCTTTTTTATTCTTCTTTGCTTTTTATTTATTTATTTGCTCCCTTTCTTTTTTATTCTTCTCTGCTTTTTATTTATTTATTTGCTTCCTTTCTTTTTTAGTCTTATCTTCTTTTTATTTATTTATTTTCTCCCTTTTTTTTATTCTTCTCTGCTTTTTATTTATTTATTTGCTCCCTTTCTGTTTTATTCTTCTCTGCTTTTTATTTATTAATTTGCTCCCTTTCTTTTTTATTCTTCTCTGCTTTTTATTTATTTATTTGCTCCCTTTCTTTTTTATTCTTCTCTTTTTTTTACTTATTTATTTGCTCCCTTTTTTTATTCTTCCCAGCTTTTTATTTATTAATTTGCTCTTTTTCTTTTTTATTCTTCTCTGCTTTTTACTTATTTATTTGCTCCCTTTCTTTTTTATTCTTCTCTGCTATTTACTTATTTATTTGCTCCCTTTCTTTTTTTATTCTTCCCAGCTTTTTACTTATTTATTTGCTTCCTTTCTTTTTTATTCTTCTCTGCTTTTTACTTATTTATTTGCTACCTTGCTTTTTTATTCTTCTGTGCTTTTTACTTGTTTATTTTCTCCCTTTCTGTTTTTATTCTTCCCAGCTTTTTACTTATTTATTTGCTCCCTTTCTTTTTTATTCTTCTCTGCTTTTTACTTACTTATTTGCTCCCTTTCTTGTTTATTCTTCTCTGCTATTTACTTATTTATTTGCTCCCTTTCTTTTTTATTCTTCCCAGCTTTTTACTTATTTATTTGCTCCCTTTCTTTTTTATTCTTCTCTGCTTTTTACTTATTTATTTGCTCCCTTCTTTTTTTATTCTTCTCTGCTTTTTACTTATTTATTTGCTCCCTTTCTTTTTTATTCTTCTCTGCTTTTTACTTATTTATGTGCTCCCTTTATTTTTTATTCTTCTCTGCTTTTTATTTATTTTTTTGCTCTCTTTATTTGTTTTTCTTCTCTGCTTTTTATTTATTTATTTGCTCTCTTTCTTTTTTATTCTTCTCTGCTTTTTACTGATTTATTTGCTCTCTTTATTTTTTCTTCTTCTCTTATTTTTTTTATTTTTTTGCTCCCTTTCTTTTTTATTCTTCTCTGCTTTTTACTTATTTATTTGCTTCCTTTCTTTTTTATTCTTCTCTGCTTTTTACTTATTTATTTGCTTCCTTTCTTTTTTATTCTTCTCTGCTTTTTATTTATTTATTTGCTCCCTTTCTTTTTTTGTTCTTCCCAGCTTTTTACTTATTTATTTGCTCCCTTTCTTTTTTATTCTTCTGTACTTTTTACTTATTTATTTGCTCCCTTTCTTTTTTATTCTCCTCTGCTTTTTACTTATTTATTTGCTTCCTTTCTTTTTTATTCTTCTCTGCTTTTTATTTATTTATTTGCTTCCTTTCTTTTTTATTCTTCTCTGCTTTTTACTTATTTATTTGCTCCCTTTCTTTTTTATTCTCCTCTGCTTTTTACTTATTTATTTGCTTCCTTTCTTTTTTATTCTCCTCTGCTTTTTACTTATTTATTTGCTCCCTTTCTTTTTTATTCTTCTCTGCTTTTTACTTATTTATTTGCTTCCTTTCTTTTTTATTCTTCTCTGCTTTTTACTTATTTATTTGCTCTCTTTCTTTTTTATTCTTTTCTGCTTTTTATTTATTTATTTGCTCCCTTTCTTTTTTATTCTTCTCTTCTTTTTACTTATTTATTTGCTCCCTTTTTTTTATTCTTCCCAGCTTTTTATTTATTTATTTGCTCTTTTTCTTTTTTATTCTTCTCTGCTTTTTACTTATTTATTTGCTCCCTTTCTTTTTTATTCTTCTCTGCTATTTACTTATTTATTTGCTCCCTTTCTTTTTTTATTCTTCCCAGCTTTTTACTTATTTATTTGCTTCCTTTCTTTTTTATTCTTCTCTGCTTTTTACTTATTTATTTGCTCCCTTGCTTTTTTATTCTTCTCTGCTTTTTACTTATTTATTTTCTCCCTTTCTGTTTTTATTCTTCCCAGCTTTTTACTTATTTATTTGCTCCCTTTCTTTTTTATTCTTCTCTGCTTTTTACTTATTTATTTGCTCCCTTTCTTGTTTATTCTTCTCTGCTGTTTACTTATTTATTTGCTCCCTTTCTTTTTTATTCTTCCCAGCTTTTTACTTATTTATTTGCTCCCTTTCTTTTTTATTCTTCTCTGCTTTTTACTTATTTATTTGCTCCCTTCTTTTTTTATTCTTCTCTGCTTTTTACTTATTTATTTGCTCCCTTTCTTTTTTATTCTTCTCTGCTTTTTACTTATTTATGTGCTCCCTTTATTTTTTATTCTTCTCTGCTTTTTATTTATTTTTTTGCTCTCTTTATTTGTTTTTCTTCTCTGCTTTTTATTTATTTATTTGCTATCTTTCTTTTTTATTCTTCTCTGCTTTTTACTGATTTATTTGCTCTCTTTATTGTTTATTCTTCTCTTTTTTTTTTATTTTTTTGCTCTATTTCTTTTTTATTCTTCTCTGCTTTTTACTTATTTATTTGCTTCCTTTCTTTTTTATTCTTCTCTGCTTTTTACTTATTTATTTGCTTCCTTTCTTTTTTATTCTTCTCTGCTTTTTATTTATTTATTTGCTCCCTTTCTTTTTTTGTTCTTCCCAGCTTTTTACTTATTAATTTGCTCCCTTTCTTTTTTATTCTTCTGTGCTTTTTACTTATTTATTTGCTCCCTTTCTTTTTTATTCTCCTCTGCTTTTTACTTATTTATTTGCTTCCTTTCTTTTTTATTCTTCTCTGCTTTTTACTTATTTATTTGCTTCCTTTCTTTTTTATTCTTCTCTGCTTTTTACTTATTTATTTGCTCCCTTTCTTTTTTATTCTCCTCTGCTTTTTACTTATTTATTTGCTTCCTTTCTTTTTTATTCTCCTCTGCTTTTTACTTATTTATTTGCTCCCTTTCTTTTTTATTCTTCTCTGCTTTTTACTTATTTATTTGCTTCCTTTCTTTTTTATTCTTCTCTGCTTTTTACTTATTTATTTGCTCTCTTTCTTTTTTATTCTTTTCTGCTTTTTACTTATTTATTTGCTCCCTTTCTTTTTTATTCTTCTCTGCTTTTTACTTATTTATTTGCTTCCTTTCTTTTTTATTCTTCTCTGCTTTTTATTTATTTATTTGCTCCCTTTCTTTTTTATTCTTCTCTGCTTTTTACTTATTTATTTGCTCCCTTTCTTTTTTATTCTTCTCTGCTTTTTACTTATTTATTTTCTCCCTTTCTTTTTTATTCTTTTCTGATTTTTACTTATTTATTTGCTCCCTTTCTTTTTTATTCTTCTCTGCTTTTTACTTATTTATTTGCTTCCTTTCTTTTTTATTCTTCTCTGCTTTTTACTTATTTATTTGCTCCCTTTCTTTTTTATTCTTCTTTGTTTTTATTTATTTATTTGCTCCCTTTCTTTTTTATTCTTCTCTGCTTTTTATTTATTTATTTGCTTCCTTTCTTTTTTAGTCTTATCTTCTTTTTATTTATTTATTTTCTCCCTTTTTTTTATTCTTCTCTGCTTTTTATTTATTTATTTGCTCCCTTTCTGTTTTATTCTTCTCTGCTTTTTATTTATTAATTTGCTCCCTTTCTTTTTTATTCTTCTCTGCTTTTTATTTATTTATTTGCTCCCTTTCTTTTTTATTCTTCTCTTCTTTTTACTTATTTATTTGCTCCCTTTTTTTATTCTTCCCAGCTTTTTTTTTATTAATTTGCTCTTTTTCTTTTTTATTCTTCTCTGCTTTTTACTTATTTATTTGCTCCCTTTCTTTTTTATTCTTCTCTGCTATTTACTTATTTATTTGCTCCCTTTCTTTTTTTATTCTTCCCAGCTTTTTACTTATTTATTTGCTTCCTTTCTTTTTTATTCTTCTCTGCTTTTTACTTATTTATTTGCTACCTTGCTTTTTTATTCTTTTGTGCTTTTTACTTATTTATTTTCTCCCTTTCTGTTTTTATTCTTCCCAGCTTTTTACTTATTTATTTGCTCCCTTTCTTTTTTATTCTTCTCTGCTTTTTACTTACTTATTTGCTCCCTTTCTTGTTTATTCTTCTCTGCTGTTTACTTATTTATTTGCTCCCTTTCTTTTTTATTCTTCCCAGCTTTTTACTTATTTATTTGCTCCCTTTCTTTTTTATTCTTCTCTGCTTTTTACTTATTTATTTGCTCCCTTCTTTTTTTATTCTTCTCTGCTTTTTACTTATTTATTTGCTCCCTTTCTTTTTTATTCTTCTCTGCTTTTTACTTATTTATGTGCTCCCTTTATTTTTTATTCTTCTCTGCTTTTTATTTATTTTTTTGCTCTCTTTATTTGTTTTTCTTCTCTGCTTTTTATTTATTTATTTGCTCTCTTTCTTTTTTATTCTTCTCTGCTTTTTACTGATTTATTTGCTCTCTTTATTTTTTATTCTTCTCTTATTTTTTTTATTTTTTTGCTCCCTTTCTTTTTTATTCTTCTCTGCTTTTTACTTATTTATTTGCTTCCTTTCTTTTTTATTCTTCTCTGCTTTTTACTTATTTATTTGCTTCCTTTCTTTTTTATTCTTCTCTGCTTTTTATTTATTTATTTGCTCCCTTTCTTTTTTTGTTCTTCCCAGCTTTTTACTTATTTATTTGCTCCCTTTCTTTTTTATTCTTCTGTACTTTTTACTTATTTATTTGCTCCCTTTCTTTTTTATTCTCCTCTGCTTTTTACTTATTTATTTGCTTCCTTTCTTTTTTATTCTTCTCTGCTTTTTACTTATTTATTTGCTCCCTTTCTTTTTTATTCTCCTCTGCTTTTTACTTATTTATTTGCTTCCTTTCTTTTTTATTCTCCTCTGCTTTTTACTTATTTATTTGCTCCCTTTCTTTTTTATTCTTCTCTGCTTTTTACTTATTTATTTGCTTCCTTTCTTTTTTATTCTTCTCTGCTTTTTACTTATTTATTTGCTCTCTTTCTTTTTTATTCTTTTCTGCTTTTTATTTATTTATTTGCTCCCTTTCTTTTTTATTCTTCTCTTCTTTTTACTTATTTATTTGCTCCCTTTTTTTTATTCTTCCCAGCTTTTTATTTATTTATTTGCTCTTTTTCTTTTTTATTCTTCTCTGCTTTTTACTTATTTATTTGCTCCCTTTCTTTTTTATTCTTCTCTGCTATTTACTTATTTATTTGCTCCCTTTCTTTTTTTATTCTTCCCAGCTTTTTACTTATTTATTTGCTTCCTTTCTTTTTTATTCTTCTCTGCTTTTTACTTATTTATTTGCTCCCTTGCTTTTTTATTCTTCTCTGCTTTTTACTTATTTATTTTCTCCCTTTCTGTTTTTATTCTTCCCAGCTTTTTACTTATTTATTTGCTCCCTTTCTTTTTTATTCTTCTCTGCTTTTTACTTATTTATTTGCTCCCTTTCTTGTTTATTCTTCTCTGCTGTTTACTTATTTATTTGCTCCCTTTCTTTTTTATTCTTCCCAGCTTTTTACTTATTTATTTGCTCCCTTTCTTTTTTATTCTTCTCTGCTTTTTACTTATTTATTTGCTCCCTTCTTTTTTTATTCTTCTCTGCTTTTTACTTATTTATTTGCTCCCTTTCTTTTTTATTCTTCTCTGCTTTTTACTTATTTATGTGCTCCCTTTATTTTTTATTCTTCTCTGCTTTTTATTTATTTTTTTGCTCTCTTTATTTGTTTTTCTTCTCTGCTTTTTATTTATTTATTTGCTATCTTTCTTTTTTATTCTTCTCTGCTTTTTACTGATTTATTTGCTCTCTTTATTGTTTATTCTTCTCTTTTTTTTTATTTTTTTGCTCCCTTTCTTTTTTATTCTTCTCTGCTTTTTACTTATTTATTTGCTTCCTTTCTTTTTTATTCTTCTCTGCTTTTTACTTATTTATTTGCTTCCTTTCTTTTTTATTCTTCTCTGCTTTTTATTTATTTATTTGCTCCCTTTCTTTTTTTGTTCTTCCCAGCTTTTTACTTATTTATTTGCTCCCTTTCTTTTTTATTCTTCTGTGCTTTTTACTTATTTATTTGCTCCCTTTCTTTTTTATTCTCCTCTGCTTTTTACTTATTTATTTGCTTCCTTTCTTTTTTATTCTTCTCTGCTTTTTACTTATTTATTTGCTTCCTTTCTTTTTTATTCTTCTCTGCTTTTTACTTATTTATTTGCTCCCTTTCTTTTTTATTCTCCTCTGCTTTTTACTTATTTATTTGCTTCCTTTCTTTTTTATTCTCCTCTGCTTTTTACTTATTTATTTGCTCCCTTTCTTTTTTATTCTTCTCTGCTTGTTACTTATTTATTTGCTTCCTTTCTTTTTTATTCTTCTCTGCTTTTTACTTATTTATTTGCTCTCTTTCTTTTTTATTCTTTTCTGCTTTTTACTTATTTATTTGCTCCCTTTCTTTTTTATTCTTCTCTGCTTTTTACTTATTTATTTGCTTCCTTTCTTTTTTATTCTTCTCTGCTTTTTATTTATTTATTTGCTCCCTTTCTTTTTTATTCTTCTCTGCTTTTTACTTATTTATTTGCTCCCTTTCTTTTTTATTCTTCTCTGCTTTTTACTTATTTATTTTCTCCCTTTCTATTTTATTCTTTTATGATTTTTACTTATTTATTTGCTCCCTTTCTTTTTTATTCTTCTCTGCTTTTTACTTATTTATTTGCTCCCTTTCTTTTTTATTCTTCTCTGCTTTTTACTAATTTATTTGCTTCCTTTCTTTTTTATTCTTCTCTGCTTTTTACTTATTTATTTGCTCCCTTTCTTTTTTATTCTGCTCTGCTTTTTACTTATTTATTTGCTCCCTATCTTTTTTATTCTTCTCCGATTTTTACTCATTTATTTGCTCCCTTTCTTTTTTATTCTTCTCTGCTTTTTATTTATTTATTTGCTCCCTTTCTTTTTTATTCTTCTCTGCTTTTTACTTATTTATTTGCTCCCTTTCTTTTTTATTCTTCTCTGCTTTTTACTTATTTATTTGCTCTCTTTCTTTTTTATTCTTCTCTGCTTTTTACTTATTTATTTGCTCCCTTTCTTTTTTATTCTTCCCAGCTTTTTATTTATTTATTTGCTCCCTTTCTTTTTTATTCTTCTTTTTTTTTACTTATTTATTTGCTCCCTTTCTTTTTTATTCTTCCCAGCTTTTTACTTATTTATTTGCTCCCTTTCTTTTTTATTCTTCTCTGCTTTTTATTTATTTATTTGCTCCCTTTCTTTTTTTATTCTTCTCTGCTTTTTATTTATTTATTTGCTCCCTTTCTTTTTTATTCTTCTCTGCTTTTTATTTATTTATTTGCTCCCTTTCTTTTTTATTCTTCTCTGCTTTTTATTTATTTATTTGCTCCCTTTCTTTTTTATTCTTCTCTGTTTTTTACTTATTTATTTGCTCCCTTTCTTTTTTATTCTTCTGTGCTTTTTACTTATTTATTTGCTCCCTTTCTTTTTTATTCTTCTCTGCTTTTTATTTATTTATTTGCTCCCTTTCTTTTTTATTCTTCTCTGCTTTTTATTTATTTATTTGCTCCCTTTCTTTTTTTATTCTTCTCTGCTTTTACTTATTTATTTGCTCCCTTTCTTTTTTATTCTTCTCTGCTTTTTATTTATTTATTTGCTCCCTTTCTTTTTTATTCTTCTCTGCTTTTTATTTATTTATTTGCTCCCTTTCTTGTTTATTCTTCTCTGCTTTTTATTTATTTATTTGCTCCCTTTCTTTTTTATTCTTCTCTGCTTTTTACTTATTTATTTGCTCCCTTTCTTTTTTATTCTTCTGTGCTTTTTACTTATTTATTTGCTCCCTTTCTTTTTTATTCTTCTCTGCTTTTTACTTATTTATTTGCTCCCTTTCTTTGTTATTCTTCTCTGCTTTTTATTTATTTATTTGCTCCCTTTCTTTTTTATTCTTCTCTTCTTTTTACTTATTTATTTGCTCCCTTTCTTTTTTATTCTTCTCTGCTTTTTACTTATTTATGTGCTCCCTTTATTTTTTATTCTTCTCTGCTTTTTATTTATTTTTTTGCTCTCTTTATTTGTTTTTCTTCTCTGCTTTTTATTTATTTATTTGCTCTCTTTCTTTTTTATTCTTCTCTGCTTTTACTTATTTATTTGCTCCCTTTCTTTTTTATTCTTCACTGCTTTTTACTTTTTTATTTGCTCCCTTTCTTTTTTATTCTTCCCAGCTTTTTACTTATTTATTTGCTCCCTTTCTGTTTTATTCTTCTCTGCTTTTTACTTATTTATTTGCTCCCTTTCTTTTTTATTCTTCTCTGCTTTTTATTTATTTATTTGCTCTCTTTCTTTTTTTATTCTTCTCTTCTTTTTATTTATTTATTTGCTCCCTTTTTTTTTATTCTTCCCAGCTTTGTATTTATTTATTTGCTCCCTTTCTTTTTTATTCTTCTCTGCTTTTTACTGATTTATTTGCTCCCTTTCTTTTTTATTCTTCTCTGCTTTTTATTTATTTTTCTACTCCTTTTCTTTTTTTATCTTCTTCCTTTGTTGTCTCCCTTTTTACTCCTACTTTTTCATTGTCATCGTTTCCTTCTGTCTGTTCTTTTTCTTCCCCTCCTTTTTGTTCTTCTTGTCCTTTTAATTTGGTTGTTCTTCATTTTCTTTAAATTTGCTCATCTCGTTTTTTCTCTTTTTCTTTGCTTATTTCCTTTCTTATTTATCTCCGCCTTTTTAAATTTTCCGTTTCTTTCTTATTTGCTTTTTGCTTCTGGAATTTGACAAAAAAAAAGGCAACGACAAATTAATTTGACATTGATATTACCAAGTGGCCCGTGTGAAAATGTCCAATTACTAAGTTTGGCGGCGTCGATGAAGGCGTTGTTTTGAAGGTTTATCTTCCGGAAAGTGAAAAATAAATGATGATGAAGAGAGAAGGGCATATTGTCCAGCAGGGATGCTCGGCTGATTAAAAAATACAACAAATATATTAACCTTTTAAGGAAGAAGAAGAAGAAGAAGAAGAAGAAGAAGAATAGTGAAAGGGATAGTAAGAAGAAGAAAAGAAAAAAGAAAAAAAGAAAAAAAGAAAGAAAAAATAAATACGAAAAAGAAATAAAGAACTTGAAAAAGAAATAAAAGTTAAAAATCAGTAGAATATAAAGACAAAAATAGAATATTAATAAGATAATAAAGAAATACGAACTAAATACAATACAATTAAGGATAAAAATGAGGAAATATAAAAGATCCAAGAAGAAATATAATAGATAGAAAAGGAATAAAATTTAAAAAAAAAACAAAATTAACAGACAAAATTAATAAACGAGAAAAAAGCAGAAGAAACATTTTGGGGGAAAAAGATAAAAAATATATGAAAAAGATAAAAAGAAAAAGATAAAAAGAAAAAGAAAAAGATAGAAATGTATGAAAAAGATAAAAATAAAGAAGAAAAAGAAACTGAGGAAAACGAAGACGAAAGCATTAAAATGGAAGCTAGTGAAAACAGTAGGAGGTTCTTGTATTTGAAAATGCCACGTTGTTAGTGGGTGGGGATTGGGTGGAGCCTGAGGGGAGCGGCAACAAAGGGGTGAGGGAGGGTGTTTCGTCGGCGGCGAGATGTAAGTTTTTGAAGTGTGAAAGGATGGATTCGCTGCAAATTGAGTAATGGATATCCTTGTTAGTTGTGAATTGGGTCAGATAGGTCGAGAATGACATCTGGGGGCGTGAGGGGGTGGGAAAGCAACCCCTACCCCTACTTTCTTACTTTTACATTTCTTTGCAAGAGAGAAATAAAGAAAAAAGGAAAGAGAAGGGAAGAGTAAAAGATGCATCACCTTCTGCATTCGTGTCTGGATCGATCCCCAGATACGGATAGCGCAACAAAAGTTTTACATTTATTCCATCTCCCTAAGACACTTGCCCAGTTTAATATTAGAAACATAATAATAGAGTATTAATGCTGCTTCTTGGCTGGGGCACCAAATACTAGTCACTAAGACTTGGAGAGAGTGCAAAAAGTTTTCAGCCAAATAGGTTCTACACTGCCTGCTAAGCTCCGGACTGTCGCATCGCCGCAGTATTACATCCCTGCATTTGTTTTACCAGTGCTTCGACGGATTGTGTCATACGAATTTACTACACTTGTATCATCTCAACGACCCTCTTTATTTACAGCAAAATCTCATTTCACTGGAGAGGTTCTAGATGCCCGATGATTTTTCACTCTAATAGATTCTTTTGTTCACATGTTTGTTCAAATGTTTGCCGATTGAATTTCTTTGTTGACCGTTGTTTCTCCGACTGTAACATTAAAGGTATTGTGGAGAAATATAATTCTGCTCAACTCTCAATTCAATTTTTTCTCCTATGAATCTAAAATTTTCAAAAATAAATTAATACTCTTATATAGATGTTTACGTACGAAAATCAGGATGTTATGTCTACGGATGCATCAATAAACTTTATCTCCATCTCTCCTGGATGCAGGCCTAGTCTAAAAATATTCTTATACTTAGGGATTATTGTAGATTGACACCCTCCGCTAAATCATTTCCTAACCTTCCTCCACTCCCATATCTTCCAAAAAATAACATGGGATTCTGCATTTTTAAACGATTACGCGTGTACACCTGGAAAAACTTGGCAGAATTATTAAAACTTTGGAATTTAAATTAGAGGATTAATTTTGAAGTTAAATTTAATGTAGAATGATCCCCTGACTTTGGATTATTCTATTGTTTTAGGACATTTAACCAGTTTTTTTTTTGTTTTTTTTTGTAGTTATGGGAAACAAATATAAGCAATTTTGGGGGAGAAAAGAGTTTATTATTTTAGGAAGTTACCTGTAGTTTTATAAAGTACGTGCAAAATATATGCCGAAGCTCAAAGTGTATAAACATTTTTACACCTCTTTTAACTAAAAATATCTTCACCAAAGATCAGGAAATTAACCTATTTTAATGAAATTTTCAGTATTTATCAAATAATGATCAGGAAATATAATGACCCCATTATTTTTATTTGAATCTTAGTGGATATGTATTTTTTGTTTAGACAAACATACCTTTACTAAAGTTATGGTTTTCAGTTATAAAAAGTGAATGAATTTATTTTTGCTTTTTTTATGAAAATAAAACATCGTAAATTGTAACAATGAAAAAGATAAATTATTTTTTCATGAATATCACGAAAAAATGCCCCTAAAGTCCATATTAATGAATTCGATATAACTCGAAGGAAACACAATTTCTCGAACCACCAATATTATCATTGAATTATGCATTATGTATTTAATATTTTCACACACAAAAATTAAATGCAAAAAAATATTTCTACTTTTTTCTTAGATTACATGTTCGCATAATTTTTATATGTAAGATACTAATCTTTTCCTTGCTTAAACGAATGTGAAACTTTCGGCGTAGCATAATTTTTATATAATCTTGAAAAATATATTTTTTTACATTTAAAAGTAGGGACACAGAAAAATAATTAAATTAAAAAATAGTAAAAGTTATATAAACATTCACGATAGGAATGTACGGACGCACGGATGAGGAATAAAGAAAAGTAGAAGTCCCTACCTTCTTTTAACTACTTCACGTCATTTTCAAATAGCATTTTGATTTTCTGACATCGTCGGCTTCCGTAGAATACACACTTGGACGGTTTGCCGTTTGTTGTGATTGTGTCAAGCAAGAATCTTTCTCTTTTTGGGCCTAATTAAGTTATTTTTGTGCAAACAAGGTGCATTTTTTATATAATTCAATACTTAAGCACTTTAAAAGAGACACAAAAAGCTAATATTAATCTTTCAAAGGATTTTTACAATGAATTGATTTAACTTCGAAATTTAGTCGGAAACTTACAAAACAATTATGATAAACCGGCTATTTATTGGAAAAACATATTTTCTGTCACTTTAGACACACAGTATACACTTAGTAGTTTACACCGAATTGAATAATTGGCTAACTAAATGGATTTAGTAGATTAGCTGATAGTAAGGCAGTACTTTGAACCATTGTATGTGTTAATTCAACATAGTTTCTGCTAGTGGTGATCCCACCAACTCTTTCTATCTCTGCTCTCTGTCTGTCTGCTCTCTGTCTCTGTCTCTCTCTCTCTTTCTCTGTCTCTCTCTATCTATCTATCTACAGAGTGAAACGATAAAATGGTCGCCCTAAGAAAAGACGACACTCCATTTTCGTTTGATGAAAACCGGTTTTCTTTTTTGTTGCATACTATATAATAGTTGGCCAGTTGTGTACAAATCTCAAGAGCGATAGGAGCCTTCTACCATTTCTGAAAGTGACATAATGTTCAACGAGTGAGATTGACGATGCGCCGCTGTACTACTTGTGCTTTCTACCGATCCGAGTTATGACAACAGGATTATTGCCAGCAGCCTCAATATGCAAATCAGGACGGGGGAAATACTTGAAGGCATAGGTCAACAAAGTTTCTGGCCACGGTTATGGTCTTTGGTGTTGTTTCAAGTGAGGGCTACATCATGCAACATCTTCGAAATCGGCTTGAAAGTCAACACCGAAGTATACCTGGATGTACTGAAGCATGTGTGGCTATCTCCTGGTGAAATCAGATGGCCGCTGGCAGACGTTGAGTGTTGCATCACGACTCGACGCCGATCTACAAGTCCAAAAAAAAATAGATGTTTATTCTACTACATAATCAAGTTACCGGAATTGATTTTTGCAATAAAAATGATAAACCGGCTATTTATTGGAAAAACATATTTTCTGTCACTTTAGACACACAGTATTCACTTAGTAGTTTACACCGAATTGAATAATTGGCTAACTAAATGGATTTAGTAGATTAGCTGATAGTAATGCAGTACTTTGAACCATTGTATGTGTTAATTCAACATAGTTTCTGCTAGTGGTGATCCCACCAACTCTTTCTATCTCTGATCTCTGTCTGTCTGCTCTCTGTCTCTGACTCTCTCTCTCTCTCTCTCTCTTTCTCTTTCTCTCTCTCTCTCTCTCTCTCTCTATCTATCTATCTACAGAGTGAAACGATAAAATGGTCGCCCTAAGAAAAGACGACACTCCATTTTCGTTTGATGAAAACCGGTTTTCTTTTTTGTTGCATACTATATAATAGTTGGCCAGTTGTGTACAAATCTCAAGAGCGATAGGAGCCTTCTACCATTTCTGAAAGTGACATAATGTTCAACGAGTGAGATTGACGATGCGCCGCTGTACTACTTGTGCTTTCTACCGATCCGAGTTATGACAACAGGATTATTGCCAGCAGCCTCAATATGCAAATCAGGACGGGGGAAATACTTGAAGGCATAGCTCAACAAAGTTTCTGGCCAAGGTTATGGTCTTTGGTGTGGTTTCAAGTGAGGGCCACAGCATGCCACATCACATCTTCGAAATCGGCTTGAAAGTCAACACCGAAGTATACCTGGATGTACTGAAAGGTGTGGCTATTTCCTGGTGAAATCAGATGGCCGCTGGCAGACGTTGAGTGTTGCATCACGACTCGACGCCGATCTACAAGTCCAAAAAAATTAGATGTTTATTCTACTACATAATCAAGTTACCGGAATTGATTTTTGCAATAAAAATGTTAAAATAAAGCTGCAGTGTTATTTTATTTAGTGCAGCATGTCTCTGTCTCTGAAGATGAAGAGACACTTCGAAACAAGAACTGAAGAAGAAACGGAAACATAAATCCGAACTATATGTCATTTCATATTTCAGTTCTCTTCCTGTCATAATATGGCATTTTTTATCTTATTAATCTTAAACAAGCTGGACTAATGAAAAAATTCCACAGATATTTTCAAAATGACCAGCGTTATCTAAAAGATTTTTAATTTACAATGTCTATTTACCCTCCTCTGTTATTTGGAAGAAAAATATAACAATTCAATTAACCTTTTTACTTATTATTAACTATTTCTCTTATGTTTTTGATATTTTAGATGAAGATTTGTAACAGAGCGTGGACGAGCGTATGGCAGCAGCACCAGCAGCAGCACCAGCAGCAGCACCAGCAGCAGCTGTACGACATCCAATGTATTTAAATGGCCGAGCCATTTACGAGGTGACGTGACAGCGTAGGATGAAGAAAAGAAAAGTATAAAAAAACGTTGTTCAAGATGGACAAAAATAGACCTGTTACACACGTGGTCCGAGAGCGTCGTGTCATTCACATGGCTGGACAAAAACAGAGTACCACGTGCTCGACACGACAGAGTCTTGTTATGCACAGTAGAATACGATCAGACTTTTGAACAAGATCCTATGTGTTATTCTGGAAATACGTGTAAATAAATAAGTGTTGTTACACTGAAAAATATGAGTCAAATTCTTTCTTTTTCTTTGTTTACTTGCGACTGTCTTCATACAACGTGTGGGTCCCGGGTTTTTACTTCGTTACAGATTGATTATTCGTATTATTTGGAGTATTCTTATCTTGAGTATTATTCTCACAATATTCGGTCAATGTAAACTCCAACCGTTTTCATATATGCCTTGTCGAACTCGACAATTTGCAAAGTATTTTTAACGAAATCCTTCATAGCAAGCTTTTCTATCAGCTATGACAGGGTAAAAGTCCTAAGCAATTCGAAACTGTATTCTTCGTATCGCCCGCACTCAGGATTGAACCTTCTACCTCTAGAAGAGTGTCACTTACAACTGAATTTATTAAGTACTTTATCCGTTAAGCTACGTCTGGAATTCATATTGCAAATGCCGCAAAAGATAAAGATCTATGTAAAATTCAGTGACACACTTTTAGATGTTGAAGATTCGTTTCTCTTACCGTTCAAGGTTCAATATGTAAAGCTAGATTTTTCCGGGGAGATGAATATAAACAGAGGTTGAAGAGAGACTGACAGAGTTGGTCATCTATAGGTTTCCTATATTTGGATTTGAAACTGGCGGTGGGTATATTGTTCTTATCTACACACACACACACACACACATACATACACACATACACACACACATACACACATACACACATACACACACACACACACACACACTCACACACACACATACACACATACACACACACACACATATATATATATACATACATATATATATATATATATATATACATACACATATGATGAGTGACCATCTCTCGACGATTCTAACGTATGAGCTCCGCCACAACAACTAAGTTTCTTGGAAATGTTGTGAAGGCTTTGTGCTGAGCCGACCAGATTGTTTTGTACTACTGCTAATCTCTGTCGATGGAATAGCTGCCACAAGACAGAGGAGAGAGTAAATCTCAGTTCTTTTTTTTGTACGTCAGTTATTTTTCCTTCTCTTAGATGGATGTCTTAACGAAGACTGGGGCTGCATCTATTTCAGTGAATTAAACGCACCTCCAGATATCAACCTGGAAAGTTCTTTGTTACCAGAGTGGTACATACAGAACCTATCCTTCTCAAATGGTTACCTATCCAGTACTCGTCAGGTTTATCGTTGCTTAACTTCGGTGATCTGGCAAGTACAGGTGTGTCAACGTGATTATGCCGTAGAAACATACACGCAGGTATGTGTGTATATATATATATATGTGTGTATGTGTATGTGTGTGTGAGTGTGTGTGTGTGTGTATAACTTTGCACGTACATATGCTTGTCGGTCTAGTTGATGATTAAATTACATTTTATCTGAATCGATCACACCGACATTATCTTGCGTGGGTGATGTTCTATCGTCTTGTCTTCGGTCAGTTTAGCCGCAAGCCAAAACAATTGATTGATAGAAATCGAAAGTTGATGATCATCGGAATAATTATTGACGATCATGACAATGGCGATTTTAACCGATAGTCACTGTATGTAAAAGATGATGATGCCACGGTTCGGCAATACTGTCGAAAGTCGTGGAACACTTAATAAAAATGGCGGTAATAGGAGGATGGGAGGGGATCGCACACAACGATCAGCACATATCCTGTTAAATCATAAGGGGAGAAGTTTTGAATTTTTCTAGAATGGACCTGGCACAAAACCAAGAACCGTTTAACAAATGTGGAAATAATGGTGTAGGTCATACGAAGAAGAAATTCTAAGCTTTGCATTTACGTTGATAAGATGTCTTGGAATGGTTCCAGTTGTCCGTGTCAGAAAAGCTCTAAGAGCGCGATTCTAACGAAATGGAGCTCTTTTGTCTTCACACTGCCATCGAAGACTCGACGGACAGCCGGAAAAGAGCAGTTCTTGGCATGGCTCCATTGATTGAAATCAGTGCCTTCATTCATCAGATTCGACGTCGTAAAGCTTAGGATTAAAACTGATTTCCTTGATGTTTATCTAAACATTACAAGTAGACAATTTTTTGACACTTTCTGCTAAATTTAAATAGACTTTCTGTATACAGAGTATGTGCATTCATAGTGCAGGCAATCTTTCACTAATCTACGCTTGTTTCTAGCAAGATTGGGGGCACTGTATGTAAACATAGCAGTACTATTGCAAAGTTCCACGTTTAGTTAACATAAAATAGCAACGTCTCGCAGCAGTGACGTCACATTGATTCAAGAACCCGGTGAATCTAAGGAATGAATAGAGAATGTCTGTCTCTTGCACCTAAATTACTAGAGAGAAAGAAAAAAAGAAAGAAAGAGAGACAGAGTGAGACAGAGTGAGTGAGTGAGTGAGAGAGAGAGAGAGAGAGAGAGAGAGAGAGAGAGAGTGTGTGTGTTTGGATACTGCTTCTTGGTAGTATGGTTTTATCTGTATACTTGAATACTACAAACGAAAAATAAAATAAAAAATTGTGAAAAGCCCGGATGCAGTTGTGATTTTACTTCATAAATAACATTTACGAGGGGTCCTTAATAATAATAATAATAATAATAATAATAATAATAATAATAATAATAGCAATAATAAGAAGAATGATGATGATGATGATGATGATTAAAAGAAAAGGAAGACGAACAAATAAATAGAAATAGAAGAAAAAGAGGACGAAGAAGAAGCAGAAATAAGCGAAGAAAAATAAAAATAAAAAAGAAGCCGCAAAACAAAGAAGAGAAGAAAATGGCATAACTCAGAGATAATATAGGAAAAAGAAAACCACAAAAACTTTTGGGGCCCAGACGTACAAAGCTAAACTCATCCAAGAAAGACTGAACGTCATCATAGTCAACAAAAAGGAGATTGTAGATTTCGCCATCCAGCAGGTCATATGGTGAATATCAAAGAGAAAGATAAAAGCAATATGTCAGATTATTAAAAAGAACATGGAACACCAAGAAAACTCCGTCATTGTCAGTGTCATGTCAGTGATTGTAAGAAGCACTAGGAACAGTTCCGGGAATGTCGGAATGAGATTAATAAAGGAGAACTATTACAAAGGCAACACAAAACAAAAGAGCCCATTTACTTGTATAAGACATAATCCTGAAGTTAGGCAATAAAATTTCTAAAGAACAAGCCCATGAAACGTTATTCAATTTGGAATCGATAGCTTTCACATCGGCTGGGACTCTGCTGATGTGACCAAACTGTTAACAATTTTTATTTTATTCATTTATATTTTTTACAGTTCCTTTCCGACAGATCCTGCCTCATCACTCCGCTTTCAATGACCTAATCAAATGTAATCTCGATTCTGTTGGATTTGTATCAATTCCTTTGTCAGCTAATCTAGCTCGCGGTTATAGTGACTGACACAATGACATGACACTCTTTGCTTTTAAAACTTAAAAAACTACTTATACCGAAAATCGCTTTGACCTTTCAACGCCGCCAAGAATTGTGGAATCTGACTTCAATATTGGCACAACAGATCAGTTCTCAGATGCCACAGCAAAAACGACAAATACGGTGCAAGTGATCATTTCATTTTGTAGCCTATTCTAGTCGAACTTCCAGAGACATTAGTTCCGATACTTCAAGATTGAGAAAATGGATGAATGATGGCGACTTAGGAGAATTAGCACCGAGAGATGATTTGGATTTTCTAGGGCATGTCTTTGCTACTAGTTAATCAAATAAGTTATGTCTATTTTTTGATTAGTCATTGACGAAAGGTGAAATATATACAAAATGCGTGTAGCAGTTGTTTTAAAACTCGAACAACCAGAAGAAGGAACATCAGGCATTATAAAAAATGCACGCACATGGTGGACAGCCATCGGTTATAAAAAAGACAGATGTGAATTGGATAACAGTGTATAGTGATTTCATTCGGGGTGTTTGCTTTCTCGCTATAGTATCGCGTACTTATTCAATCAAGTGCTTACCAGTGATTAAAAGTGGGTTTTGTACGAAACTCCCAAGTGTTGCAGACGTCCGTTGTTTCTTCAGGATGCTGTCACTCACACCGCAAGACAACCTATGCACTTCCGAAAGATTATGCTTTTTGTTTGGTTCAATATGGACTGTTACCAACGGATCAAACGGACACCGGAGACCTATACACGCAGCAATTGAAACGTGTGCAACAAGCATTGCACCAGAAGGAGCCAGCACTTCTTAATCGCAAAAAGTGTGCTTTTCCTTTATAGCAAAGCCAGGCCGCATGTCGCGCGAATAGATGTATTATACAACAAGTTAGGTGGGAGAAGTTGTGCCATCAACCTTATTAATCTGAACTTGTGCCATCTGATTACCACCTCTTCAACTCACTGAATCATTATCATTGTAAATTATCCTTTACAAATGAAGCAAACTTGTGTCAAGCCACTCACAGATTCTTTGCGGTGAACCCCCAATTCTACAGCAAGTAGATTGAACATACGTTGGAAGAGGAGGCTGGATAGCGATGATGATTAATTCAAGAACTAACTATAAGTTACACAGTCTGTGAAACGCTTTCTTGTATCCTTTAAAAACAGTCTAAACTTTTCTGTTACCCTAAGGTGGAAGTTTGAGCAAGAAGTCAAGCATCGGAAAATTATGTGATTTCCGTCCTAAAAAGTCTCATCCAAAATTCGAATAAAAATAGTATATATATATATATATATATATATATATATATATATATATATATATATATATACAGAGAGAGAGAGAGAGAGAGAGGGGGGGGTTTATAAGATACTTTGCCTTAGAAACTATTCGTGTTAGCGAAGTTGAAAATGGTGGCCATTTACATACATTATTTTTATACATTAATCAAAATAAAATTTGAAAACAATGTAATTCAAAAGAGTAAATAAGTAGGCTAATTTACAAAAAAAAAAACAATATTTTGTTCCTAAATAATAAAGTAAAGATGTATACGCCACCCTATATATATATATATATATATATATATATATATATATATATATATATATTACTTATATATATATATTACTTATATATATTCCTTATATATATTATATATATATTAGTGTATGTTATATATATACATATATATATGTTACCATATATTAATATTTATATATATATATATATATATATATATATATATATATATATATACTATTTGAAGTATTGTTTAATTATTTAAACAAAAGCAAACAGAAAACCCAATGCGTCTACCAAAGAGTGCTCAATGTTTAGACAGTGGATTAGGAATATGTTGAATATGAAAACTAGTGGCTACACATATGCAAATATGTTTCAGTGACCACCCTGCTATGGAAAATCACAGCATCAGGCCAAGAATATCGCCCTATTCATATATATATATATATATATATATATATATATATATATATATATATATATATATATATATATATATGAGTGTGTATATAAAATTATGGTATGCTGAACATCTTTGAGTTAAAATCAGTTTGGTTTTACATTGTAACAAGAACAAAACGCAGATTCAAATGGTTTTTCATCTACAAAAAGAAAGTATAGCACCGTGGGCAATACAGGAAACTTATTGTTCCAATAGGGAACCATTTTGTGAAAACTTCGCGTATGCTAGCATTTGAAACGTATTTTTCTTCAGATGTCATGCGTAATAATAAATAGATTTAACCAAAAATAGTTCATCATGTAATACTATTAAAAAAACAACAGTATAAAACCGTTTATCTCACCTATACATGCTTCATTCTCAGTTTTTTGGGGACGGCAATCTCCTCATTTATCTCAATATATTTGCTTGTATATAGAGCAAATTAATGAGGACATTTTTACAAAATATTTTTAACCAAATTTTAACTGTTGAATAGAGTCATAGGATAAATAAAAATAGTATTATATTCTACAAATAATAGTATTTGAAATTAAAAAATTTCAAATACTATTATTTGTAGAATATAATACTATTTTTATTTATCCTATAACTCTAAGATTAACGTTGGAGGTAATCTCAAATTAAATTACTTCTCATTACAAATTTCAATATAAATAGGAAAAATGAAGTAATAAGAGTGTAATCAAATCAAATATCGATTAATGGTATGGACTGGTTTTGATTTGAGGGTGGGGGGCAATCAATTACAAGATTTTGTTGAAATTCGATTTGAATATTTTAGAAAAATAATAATTTAAATAGTTCGATATATAGATATTAACTAATTGCATTAGATAGAAAGATAGATCGTATAATTTTACAATCAAAGTAGCTAGCCAAATTATACGGCATAATCACGTTTGAGGCACAGGTCCCTGTTAGATCATCGAAGGTAAACAACAATGAGCTTGGCCAGTACCAGATGGGTGACCATTTGAGACTTCCAGGTGTTGCATGTGCTCTGTGCCTATCTCGGCATTGTTTCCAGTCGTCCTGGTCTTCTCCTTGCCACTGGACTAAAGCGGTGCCGATTCAGGAGAAGGGTGGATGGTAATTGCGCAACCTTTGCCACACGATTACACGCACAGCTGCCCCCACAGGTAGTATCGTTTGTCTTTCTATACTGAATGGAGGCATCAAGGTACCCAAATTGAAGAAGCGTGATATAGTGAAAGGGCAGTTTATAGATGGCTAAATTGACCCTTCTTCTGGATTGAGAAAATATGATAGGATCTGAATTTGACTCACACACACTCAACTCCACATGAGTATATTTTTGCTTAAACCTCTCACGCTTCGGATCAAATATCTACCATTTTGACGACTACTTTTTCACTTCTTTTAGATTGTTTCATTGCACCCTTTGCTTGTATTCAATGTTGTCATATTTAATTTCATTATCTTTTTCTAAATTTTCCACTTTTTAGTTTGTTACTTATTTTTTATTTCATATATAGATAGATAGATAGATACATACATACATACATACAGGAAGGAAGGAAGGAAGGAAGGAGTAGTATGTGTGTGTGTGTTTAAGCGAGAGTTAAACATTAAGTTTGTATATTAGGTGTATATGAGATTCTTTTTATCGATCGAATCTTGTAAAACCGACGAGGCTTTACAAGAAGTGTTGATGACTCAGATAAGGGATGATCAGTAGTGAAAAGATTAGAAATGACTTGGATCAGTTGAATCGTAAAGTTGCAAAACGTTGAATATATAAATGAGGCAATCTTATCGACTGTTAAATTGCCAACAGGAGTTAGAGGCAAGGAAATTACTTCAAAAATAAATAAATACACTTAGAAACAAGTGAATAAATATGAAAGTAAATAATTAGAAAAAATATAGAAAATCGAAAAGAATAATAAATGAACAGATCCATTTGGCCTTATTCACTTTTCCTCCTCTCTCTTTCTGTCACTATTTATCTATAAAGTTGGAATATTTGTCGCACTGACATTGATATTCAAAGCCCACCTTTCTATTTTCAAAGTAAAAGCAAATGTCTAATACACTTAGTTGCCGATATGCGGCGACTTAAAAAATATAATAACTCATTTGCATATTCGTTTTGAAATGAATGTTCTATTGATTAATTATTCATTTTCTCCGATTTTTGCAGATGTTAGCTTTTATGTAACAATTACGAACAACACTGCCTATGCAATTTTTATACTTTGTGCATGGTAGCGTAATATTTAGTTGAACAGTTCTAATAGACGCACATGTGTATGTAGTTATATATATGTATAAAAGCCATTTTTAATCTTTTTTTTTCATGCACGCAACGTGCGGTCATGTACTGCACGCCGCATATCATCACACATACTTTAGCCATACATTAACGCAACGTTCATGGAACTCAACAGTCGTGAACACACCAAGATTAATTTCCGCCTGAAGATGATTGCATTAATCAACCGGAAGTACTCGCGAAGAATGAAGCATGAAACCTACGAATTCTACATACAACGAGTTTCTCGATGGGAAACTAGAGCATACGTCCAGGAATACAAAAACATGAAAAGTCTTATTAAGCAGAAGCACTGTTATTCAACAATATTTGCTATGATATATATATAGATAGAATATATATGAAATTATTCACACAGATACCTTTATTAGTTTAAGTAATTTTCTTGTACAGAAAAATATAGAAATATATACACATAAACACACGTACCTGAGAGATAAATACGTTAGATATGTATGTATTTTTTAATATTTTGATACACGTGATTTATTCCAAAAATAATTAAACAATCTTTATAAATGTTTCAACACAGCTGCTATGCAGAAATATTCGTAATGCGGGCTATAATTACTTCCAATTAGTTTTATGCAGAGAAGATAAACAAGAGGTGAAAGCCACTGTGACTATTCAGGTACTTCCAGTTCTGGGAAATTTTAACAATTAGTATTAGGCATCAAACAATAAAAATTCCACAAATTTTATTTTCTCTTTTAGGGTCATAATATGGTCATACATCCTCATTTAAAAATTCGATATATCATATTTGCATTAAATTTAATCTATTGTCAGAAAACACAAATGAAGTATAATTTCCTGAATGTTATTTTTTCTTAAGATTCCTTAATCTTTAATCTTAAATTTCAAATTTTTTCTAGAATCAAATTCATTTGACGTAGGTTAAAATTTTAATGACGATTTTAGATATTTTTTTGTATTATATCTTCATATTTATATTATATCTTCATATTTATATTATATCTTCATATTAATATTATATCTTCATATAGAATCGTCCAAAGTAAGTTTGAAACTGGTACAAAACTTTTCTATTCGGAGAATTACCCACCCGAGTCGCGTATTCCTCTTATATATAAATAGTACAGCAGCGTGATGTGCTGTTTGTAGGGCATCTATAGTCTAAAGTAAGATATCGCGACTAACAATCAAGCGGTCAAGTATGACATCTAAGCTTGAAACACTCACAATCTCATATTTCAACAATCACCATAGTTAGTTAAATTGTAGAGGCGTTTTATGGTGAAAAAATGTTGATAGATGATTACATTGACCACTACTTTATCGCTTCTATTATATAATTACCTTACACTCTTTGTTCGTGTTCGATGTTTTAATATTAAGTTTAATTGTCCTTTCTTTTGTTTCTTTAAAATCGATAATTTTTATTTTTTATCATTATGTATTGTCCTTTATAAAAGCTCTATGCATGGCGTCTTACATAAAGCCTCATATTTACAGTTCTTGGTCGTAGTCATTACATTCTTGTTGACCATTTATTTAGTTATGAATATTTATTGATACGTATATGTATACAAGTGTACATAAAAATATATCCTCTACCAGTGTTTGCAGTCATCATCATCATCATAATAATAATCATCATCGTGTTTCACGTAACAACCCTCTTCGTGGCATCCCTGTAAATTTTTCAAGATACCTATTACGCTAAAAAAAGTATTCATATTTAGAGAAAATAAAGTTTGAATCGGTGAAGTGAAAAAGAAAAATCATATTCATTCCCTCTTACGGGCTATTTCTTTTTATATATATTACGTGATTATAGAAAACTTGAAAATTTTTAAACATAAACACATATATGAAAAGTACGAAGAAACACTGAAAATGGATTTGCTTTTCGTCCGACAATTCTTGTTAATTCTTTTGTTATATATATATATATATATATATATATATATATATATATATATATATATATATATATATATATATATACTTTTTTTAATATCCCATTTTGCTGTTCCGGATTATTTTACTAAATAAGTAAATTCAAAACTGTTTTTGTTTCTTTGTTTTTTTTATATTTCCCGATATTATTTAGTAAGAGTGTTTAGCAGAAAAGCCAACAAACGACTACCTGAAAAAATAAATACACAAGAAATAAATGTAACCATAGTCAATAAAAGTTCAGTTCATGTTTTTTTTGTTTTGCAATAGTTTTTAATGGTCTTTACTTGAAATAATTTCAGCGAACAGAAATTAAAACGAAATTTGAGGCGATCACTACTTAAATGAATTTTTATATAAACTACACATGCCATAATCGAATATTACTTAAGCACAAAATAACGGAAAACATTAAAATATATTTATAAATATTCCTTACGTTGACGGAACTCTCTTAAACTGTTCACACAGAATGCTCAGGTGCCCCTCCTTCGAATTGAAAACGGGCTCTCCATTATGTCGCTGCCATTTTGTCGCTGCCATTTTGATTTTTTTAAATCGGTTCATGAATTAAAAAAATGTTTTTTTTTACAAACTACTTAAAAATACAAACGATGAACTTTTCTAACATAAAAGTAACTTTTATTGACTATGGTAACATTTACATCTTGTATATTTTAATTATTATTTATATAACATTTTCTCTTTGTAATGAAACAACATTTTGTTGATCACTCTTGGCTACGAATGAGAACAAAGTTGATACAAAAAATATTTTTTCGCGAAAATTATCTTTACTTTCATCATATTTTCTTAGAGTAAAATGTTTTAGTATCAAAACCTATCTCTTTAAAAACCCCTCCTTTTCATAACCTATCATACTTTCATCAATCACAGTCCATTTTCTGTATGCTGTTTTTTAACCCAGTGAACGACGGGTACTTCTGATAGTATATATATATATATATATATATATATATATATATATAAATGGACTCTGATTTATGAAAGTATGGTAGGTTATGAAAAGAAGGGTTGTAAAGAGATAGCTTCGAATTTGGGCGTATCAAATCCAAAGCAAAATATGATGAAAGTCAAAATAAAATAGATAAACCCCATAATTTATTATACCATACCTAAAACACATCACAATATTCTGTGGATCTATAATAATAAAAAAAAAACATTGTTAAAGTTTGTGCCATATTTCCATGTAGTACAGGCGCGAACGCAGACCCCACAATTTTATTGTACTATCCCTATTTAAGTTAAAACATACTCATCAAAGTATTCTTATGTACATCTATATCAAAAACGTTTTTCTCTTTTCATTTTTTATTTCCATACTTTGTGAGCCAGGCGCGAACGCAGACGCCACAATTTTAATGAACCACCGTTCTGCCAGATCAAACATACCCATTCCTGATCCTGAATACATTTTCGATCATTATATGTAATCAGTTTTTTAAAATAGTCAACCATATAGGAGCCTATTCGTAACCAAACACACACACACACACACACACACACACAGACGTTCAGCTTATATATATATATATATATATATATATATATATATATATATATATATATATATACTAATTTAATGTTCCTAGTATGTTATCACATTCTATCCTACTTTTTAATAAATAGGATCACCCGATCGAATAATTTATAATCTGGAAACCGTGACAGATGTACATACGTTAACGTTAAAACGGTATTATTATTATTATTATTATTATTATTATTATTATTATTATTATTATTATTATTATTATTAATAATAATAATAATAATAATAATAATAATGACGACGACGATGAAAATAACAACAATAATAGTAACAATAATAATGCTTACATATTTTATATACTAAAAAAATCTACTTGTTGTATAGGGGGTACATATTTAAAGATGACGGGAGGTCATATTTGGAGAGACACATACAACGAGTTCTTGTAATACAGAGATAACGGCGATGATGACAATACCGAGGAGAGCTCATATATAACAGTTCTTAACACATTTAGATGAGCAGAGATACATTATTGATGATGAAGGGGGCACATAATACTTAGAAGGGTTGTACCAAGTTCGTTACAAGATGATAAAAACACATTTACCTTTTCGGTTGTAAGGAATGACGACACGAGACAGTTACAAACAGTTGGTTTCTTTATTCTTCACCGGCCGATCAGTGATGTCAGGAACTCAAGCCTTTTCGACTACATGGCCTACTCTCCTCCCTTCGCTTCTAAGGGGCTCTCCTCTCGATCTGTCCTGATTCTGTCGCTGACTCTCACTCATCAACTTCCTAACTTCGAACCCACAGATTCAATATATCGAGAAATCTCCTTTGTTTATGACGTCAGAAGTGTACTGTCGACCAACGTGACTATATCATGTTTTCTACACATGTCCGTCCGACATACTTTTGGCAAACAAAGAATCCTCAATTCTAACCGATTTTCACACAATATATTTTAACTCGCATTGTGCATTCATTTAACTGGCATATTTGATATCCAGATTTCTAAAAGAATGGACAATCGACTCTTTTTCCCAACATAATTAATATTTAGCTATTCTAATAGAATTAACAACGGACTGAAAACCTAAAATTCCAAATTCCATTATCTTTAACACTTGCTACAGGGTTCGATTCTACCGTTTTCCTAATATCGTTTTCACTTATCTAGTATGTCTTCTTACTTACATGAGAAGGGGACAGCGCTTTTATGTAACATACTTAACATCTGCATTCACATGAAAATCTTTAGTTTACATCTATATAAATAAAACAGTAGATTTATGTGTGCGTAAATATTAAACATGTAAACTCTTAACCTACTCGTCACATAGCACTGGAATTAACGTGAAATATTAATTATACACGAATGATGGTTTATAACGAGTAAACTGTTTGTTTGGGCTAATGAATCATGCGTACAGACATATATCAGCAAGTTGAAATGTGAAATGTTCATTTCAACTCGCCTACATGTTTTTAGTATTTTTCTGTGTACGCTCACATGAATTTATTTTTTAAAGCATGTTATTATTTCCACCTTCTTATGTTGTTCTCTGTAACATCATCGGTAGAGAAGGTTTCTGCAACGCTGTATGTTTTAGTTTCGATTCCAGCTGATGGCACCAAGTCATTTTTAAAGAACTTTTGCCATCATGTCTTTGTATTAATGAACGCGAATATCTGCATGATTTTAAATATATTTAAGCGTATTTTACTCCTGTTGCCTCCAGATAATTTTCTTTTCTCTAAACAGCTTTTCCTTTACTTGGATTAACTTCTACCTTTTTCTATAAATAATTTATTCTTTTCTTTTTCTGTAAAAAAAAATAAGACGAAGACATCCCTAAATATATTTCCTTTTTTATTCATTCATCGATTACGTAAATAAATATTAATTTCAATCCAAAATTCTGAATTTTCCAGATGCGTGTTTTGTGTTTTTAGAAAGTTTTCCCTAGACTTTTACTGAATTCAAATATTTTAAAGAAAATTATGACACAAAATGGAGGTATATTTTAATACAAAATAGAAATCTCCGTAACTAATAAAATATAAATAATCATTTAATTTTGAGAAAACAAATATTAATTTCAATGACATTTTTAAAAAATGATTGATCTCTGACTAAAAGACAACATTTTGGTATTTTTTTTTACATTAACTACAGCTCGCTGTTCACATTCGAAATGTCGACGATTTTATGGTTTTCGGGTATGCTGATAATGAATATTACAGTAAAATTTGGGGCTGGTAAGTAGTTTACCAGATATGAATGCATTTTTTATCCAACATTACAACTAATGTAATCCCTGGCAGCCATCTTTTTTTCACAAAATCCGACGAATTAGTAATGCGCATACATAATGACTTTCCGAATAAACACCCAATTTTTTTCATTTATAGGGGTGAAATTATATTTCCTTTGTTGTCTGTTTCAGTTACACGTATGCGCATTACTAACTACTCCATTGTGAAAATAAAATAAATGGCAGGGATTCCATTGGCTTTTAAGTTGGATACCATATGTTTCATATCTGGTAAACGATTATCATCCCCAAATTTAACTGTGATATTCGTTGCCAGCATACCCGAAAATATCGACATTTACAATCCAACAACCGCCACGAGACTGAAATCAACCAATGAAAGGTTGACACGAAAGCAATCATTCAAACATAAAGACAAGTTCTCTTGTCCATTATTTTTAAACAAAATTCAATAAAATTTGAATTTGCTCAAAAACAATAAATTTTATAACGTTTATGTTAATCCCACCCGCTCTGGTAGAAGTGTCAAGCAACAAGTTATATTGTAAATATAATTCTATTCTTTTTTATATCGTATTCCGAAACCATCATACACCAGAATTGTGCATTATTGTAATTATTATATTACTATAAGTAATTTATTTTTCATTACCCTTACAATAGTAAAAAAGTAAAGTCTAACAAAACAAGGTCTAACAAAACAATAAGTGGTTTATCTATCAAACAATATGCTACTGTCCTTGAGAACCGAACGTTTGATTCGGGCCCGAATTTTTCTTTCGATTTAAAATGTGATATAAAAATTCTGCACTTTTGCAGTATTGCGTGGTAACCACGTTTTTGGTTGCAGATTGACCATAAAATAAAGGTTTCCTCGTGATAATATTCTTTTTAAAGAATATTATCACGAGGACACTTTTATTTTATGGTCAATCTGCAGCACTTTTCTAAAATCAACTCCTTTTCACCTTAGCGTTTGTGCTTCTTGATAGAAGCGCTGGTTGTGTTTGAATAAAATAAATACGTATTAGATACGTTTGAAAGCAAAACAACGCATTATTAAAAAATAAACAGATATCTATTTTGTTTGAAATTTATATTAAATTTTTTTAATATAATTCGAAGATACACTTTATCATTAGTATATCTTTCTTTCTTGTTTTTTTTTTTGCCATGTTGTTGTTGGAGCATAGAATCAGTAGAATCCGTTTGTTGTTTTTGCAGTTGTCTTTTCAAATGTCGGAACGGTGCGTTGGACATGCGGAATTCACGTTATCTGTTTACTTTGTAATAATGCGTTGTTTTGGCTTCAAACGTATCTAATACGTACTTATTTTATTCAACTTCTTTTCATTATTTAATAAAATTGAATATAGATCTTCAATTGTACAAATTACCATGTGGCCAGTCGGTAAATTCAATTGATGACTTGATGACTAAGGTCTTCGTGAAAGAGCAATCGTGGTCCCTACAAATAATGCCGTTTATATGATAAATTATGCAAGAGTGATCAATCCATTGATCGTGTTATTAATGAAGATCAGGCAGTAGAATTTCCTGTAGGATTCAACATAACCGCCTGGAATGCCACATCATAACCTGATATTGAAGGAAGGAGCTCCAGTTATATTATTAAGAAATCTTGATCACTTAAACTGTATAATGACATACGGTTAGCAATAAAATCTTTGAACGCTAACATTATGGAAGCATTTATAATAACTGGACAATTTTAAAGTGAAACTGTGTTAATTCCTCCAATTACCCTTTCTCCTTTTGACATGCCATTTCAGTCTATACGTTTACAAGTTCCAAATAAAAATTAGTTTTTCCATGTCTATAAATAAAGCTAAAGGACAAAGACTTAAAGTTGTTGGAATTAATCTTCAGACACCTTGCCTTTCTCAAGGCCAGTTATACGTTCGTTTCTCACGCATTGGAAATCCTGAAAAACTCAACATTTACACACCTGTAAGCGATCACACCCAAAATGTTGTTTTGTAGAGGTTCTACAAACTTAATGCTAAAGGTATATTTGCAAGTGTTAACATATGCACTGCTGGAAACTAAATTTTAATTTTAATTACATAATTACATAATTACATCATTAAATTTTAATTACATCATTAACGGAATAGATTACTAATGTCATCTTTATATATATTGTACATTAAATAGTTAAAAAAATGAGATTTAACAGTTTTCAGATCTGCGCTATGATATAAAATAATAATTGCAACTCTTAGATCATATTTTGGAAAGAGAAGAATTAAAAAGTTTAAAGTTTAAAGAAGATTAGGGTTACGGGCGAGACCTCTATAAAATAAAACGCATCTACGGCTCCTACCTCATGGGACAGGTGAGAATTATGAATTAATACTTGGTTTAATCAATAAGATAATTGTGTATAAGGACGAAATATTCAAACATAACGAATACAACCTGTCAACCCTAGGTACTTCAGCTAGTATGAAATAAAAAATTAATTAAAAAATGTTGGTAATTATTCTTAATTCATAAAACATATTTTACATTTCTTGCAAATAGTTTTTATAATACACACTTATATTTTTATGTTCATATGAAATTTTTTTCTGGTGTAATCCATCTATTATGTATTTCGTTGAAGTCTCTATATTAAATCTTGTCAGTGGAAGAAACATCAGTTTGACTGGCAAGAGTGTTTCAATAACAATAATAATAATAATAATAATTCATGATTATTATTATTCTCTTTAAGTTTTTTTGTTTGTTTTTTCCCTTTTATCTTGCCATATCTAGCTGTTATATCTTTGCAACCCATTTTTAAGTAAACACTAGCAAATAGACAGGCGCCTAAAAATCAAATAAACATTAAAATCTCCAAATCCTCTAATTTATTAAAAAAATATTTTTACTCCACTTTTAGCCCCCTCTTGTCAGTTTTGTCAATTCTGAAGATCTGAAAAAAGCTTTTTTCTTTTGTTTTTGGGTGCAAGTAAAATAAATTTACATTGTATTTTTATGTTATAAGGATGTATAAATATTAAATTCGCTCTTGGCATTTTAATGATAAAAAATTAAGATTAATATTTTTTTAATCTTATGGAATCGGAAATTGGCTCAAATTATTCTCATTCTAATACCGATTTTCTGGGTATTTAGAGAAAGACTAATACCTGTGCCAAGTGTCGTTGCTCTACTGCTATGGGAAGTGGGTCAGGGCCATTACTTATTGAACGCCCCTTATAGATTAGGAAATAATGAAAAGATATAAGTAAGAAAAAGAATAAATATAGAAAGAAAGATGAAATATGTAAGAAAAAAGTCAGGCGTTTGTTTCCAAAGTCGTATTATTGTTTTCCTACCTAACCCGTCTTTTTCATTTTTCCTCTATGGTAACTTCCTTTTCAATCGATTCTTCGTATTAGCTATTGTGTTGTTTCAATTTGCAATTTAATTTTTTCTGTTTATTTTCATTTGGCCACTATGAAGTTTGTGAATTTTATTTTCATCCTTTCCCTATCGTTTTTTCTCTTCTGTAATTGCTTCATTTCTTTTATGATTTCTCTTACATTTCCCTCTCTATGACGGTAATCTTCTTGACTGTTTTTATATAGCTTTCCGTTTTACTTGTTTCTAGTTTTTTAATTCTTTTATTTATTCATTCAGTAACCCTCAGCAGTTATTCACTTTAAAATATCAACCAATCTTGTTTCTCAAATCGAAATTATAACCTAAATGGAGTGAATGATGACGTCATTGTCTTCCTTCGGGTGATATGAATTTTTATTCACAATGAATTTGTTCTGTATGAGTGCGCAGCTCTTCAATCCATATTTTCACTATTTTGCAGGAAGTAAGCTGGCGGCGATATACGTTCATATCATGCGTACGAGATCTGTCAGTTCGATCAAGAAGCAAGACAGTAATTTTCCAGAATTTAAAATGAAATAAGATAAGGAAGAGAATTTCGCAAGTATAGACAACATAGATAAATATATACATAGATAAGCAAGCACGGTATAGCGAAATATAGATCAGTATAGAGCTATAAATATAGAAGTTATATATATATATATATATATATATATATATATATATATATATATATATTAGATCACACTGGTAGACGGTAAAAAGCATTTAAAAAGTAAATGTTGAGATTTCAACAATATTTCTCGCGGTTAACGATAGCCGAATGGATTAAGTCCTTGCTAATGAAGCCAGAGATGGCCTCTCTTGCCAGGTTCGAATCTATCGACCGGTGTTAATCGTGACACCTTGCACTGATGATTCCCGAAAGGAGGAAACACACGTGTCTGCAGGTATTTAATTATTATTATTATATATATATATATATATATATATATATATATATATATATATATATATATATTCTTGGAAGTTGTTCAACTTTTAAATCTATATTTAATAGAATAATTTTAATCCCAAGTTCTTCGCTGGAGATTATTTCGCTCGGAAATCATTTTGCAGCCACCGTATTAGTTTGCTTAAAAAACATTCACAATATTCTTAATATTATTTGCGAAATCATCAGTTGTTTATCACGAAATCCTGTTTCAGTGATTTATTTTTTCAGTATAATAATTTAAAAATAAAATCAAAATAAAAAAAATTAAATATATTAATCTAATTCTAAATTTTAAAAGTAAAAAGTAATTAAAAAATAGTCTCGAAAGATTAAAGAAAACACTTGTAGGAGTAACTGCGCGTGTAATTGTGAGGCAAGAGTTGGGCAAACCCGAACCACACCTCTCCTGTATCGGCAGTTTTGAATTTAGTGGCAACAAGAAGTCGTGAATGTCTAAAAACACTGCCGAGATAGGAAGAGAGTCCGTACAGCACCTACAATTCATAAATAGTTGCCCATTTAGTACTGATTATATATATTATGTATGCATAATAAATATATTTATTTCATATATATTTTATTTTATGCACATTATTTTATATATATATATTATTTTATGCACATTATTTTATATATATATATTATTTTATGCACATTATTTTATATATATATATTATTTTATGCACATTATTTTATATATATATATTATTTTATGCACATTATTTTATATATATATATTATTTTATGCACATTATTTTATATATATATATTATTTTATGCACATTATTTTATATATATATATTATTTTATGCACATTATTTTATATATATATATTATTTTATGCACATTATTTTATATATATATATTATTTTATGCACATTATTTTATATATATATATATTATTTTATGCACATTATTTTATATATATATATATTATTTTATGCACATTATTTTATATATATATATTATTTTATGCACATTATTTTATATATATATATTATTTTATGCACATTATTTTATATATATATATTATTTTATGCACATTATTTTATATATATATATTATTTTATGCACATTATTTTATATATATATATTATTTTATGCACATTATTTTATATATATATATTATTTTATGCACATTATTTTATATATATATATTATTTTATGCACATTATTTAATATATATATATTATTTTATGCACATTATTTTATATATATATATTATTTTATGCACATTATTTTATATATATATATATTATTTTATGCACATTATTTTATATATATATATTATTTTATGCACATTATTTTATATATATATATTATTTTATGCACATTATTTTATATATATATATTATTTTATGCACATTATTTTATATATATATATTATTTTATGCACATTATTTTATATATATATATTATTTTATGCACATAATTTTATATATATATATTATTTTATGCACATTATTTTATATATATATATTATTTTATGCACATTATTTTATATATATATATTATTTTATGCACATTATTTTATATATATATATAATTTTATGCACATTATTTTATATATATATATTATTTTATGCACATTATTTTATATATATATATTATTTTATGCACATTATTTTATATATATATATTATTTTATGCACATTATTTTATATATATATATTATTTTATGCACATTATTTTATATATATATATTATTTTATGCACATTATTTTATATATATATATTATTTTATGCACATTATTTTATATATATATATTATTTTATGCACATTATTTTATATATATATATTATTTTATGCACATTATTTTATATATATATATTATTTTATGCACATTATTTTATATATATATATATTATTTTATGCACATTATTTTATATATATATATTATTTTATGCACATTATTTTATATATATATATTATTTTATGCACATTATTTTATATATATATATTATTTTATGCACATTATTTTATATATATATATTATTTTATGCACATTATTTTATATATATATATTATTTTATGCACATTATTTTATATATATATATTATTTTATGCACATTATTTTATATATATATATTATTTTATGCACATTATTTTATATATATATATTATTTTATGCACATTATTTTATATATATATATTATTTTATGCACATTATTTTATATATATATATTATTTTATGCACATTATTTTATATATATATATTATTTTATGCACATTATTTTATATATATATATTATTTTATGCACATTATTTTATATATATATATTATTTTATGCACATTATTTTATATATATATATTATTTTATGCACATTATTTTATATATATATATTATTTTATGCACATTATTTTATATATATATATTATTTTATGCACATTATTTTATATATATATATTATTTTATGCACATTATTTTATATATATATATTATTTTATGCACATTATTTTATATATATATATATTATTTTATGCACATTATTTTATATATATATATATTATTTTATGCACATTATTTTATATATATATATTATTTTATGCACATTATTTTATATATATATATTATTTTATGCACATTATTTTATATATATATATTATTTTATGCACATTATTTTATATATATATATTATTTTATGCACATTATTTTATATATATATATTATTTTATGCACATTATTTTATATATATATATTATTTTATGCACATTATTTTATATATATATATTATTTTATGCACATTATTTAATATATATATATTATTTTATGCACATTATTTTATATATATATATTATTTTATGCACATTATTTTATATATATATATTATTTTATGCACATTATTTTATATATATATATTATTTTATGCACATTATTTTATATATATATATTATTTTATGCACATTATTTTATATATATATATTATTTTATGCACATTATTTTATATATATATATTATTTTATGCACATTATTTTATATATATATATTATTTTATGCACATTATTTTATATATATATATTATTTTATGCACATTATTTTATATATATATATTATTTTATGCACATTATTTTATATATATATATTATTTTATGCACATTATTTTATATATATATATTATTTTATGCACATTATTTTATATATATATATTATTTTATGCACATTATTTTATATATATATATTATTTTATGCACATTATTTTATATATATATATTATTTTATGCACATTATTTTATATATATATATTATTTTATGCACATTATTTTATATATATATATTATTTTATGCACATTATTTTATATATATATATTATTTTATGCACATTATTTTATATATATATATTATTTTATGCACATTATTTTATATATATATATTATTTTATGCACATTATTTTATATATATATATTATTTTATGCACATTATTTTATATATATATATATTATTTTATGCACATTATTTTATATATATATATTATTTTATGCACATTATTTTATATATATATATTATTTTATGCACATTATTTTATATATATATATTATTTTATGCACATTATTTTATATATATATATTATTTTATGCACATTATTTTATATATATATATTATTTTATGCACATTATTTTATATATATATATTATTTTATGCACATTATTTTATATATATATATTATTTTATGCACATTATTTTATATATATATATTATTTTATGCACATTATTTTATATATATATATTATTTTATGCACATTATTTTATATATATATATTATTTTATGCACATTATTTTATATATATATATATTATTTTATGCACATTATTTTATATATATATATTATTTTATGCACATTATTTTATATATATATATTATTTTATGCACATTATTTTATATATATATATTATTTTATGCACATTATTTTATATATATATATTAGTTTATGCACATTATTTTATATATATATATTATTTTATGCACATTATTTTATATATATATATTATTTTATGCACATTATTTTATATATATATATTATTTTATGCACATTATTTTATATATATATATTATTTTATGCACATTATTTTATATATATATATTATTTTATGCACATTATTTTATATATATATATTATTTTATGCACATTATTTTATATATATATATTATTTTATGCACATTATTTTATATATATATATTATTTTATGCACATTATTTTATATATATATATTATTTTATGCACATTATTTTATATATATATATTATTTTATGCACATTATTTTATATATATATATTATTTTATGCACATTATTTTATATATATATATATTATTTTATGCACATTATTTTATATATATATATTATTTTATGCACATTATTTTATATATATATATTATTTTATGCACATTATTTTATATATATATATTATTTTATGCACATTATTTTATATATATATATTATTTTATGCACATTATTTTATATATATATATTATTTTATGCACATTATTTTATATATATATATTATTTTATGCACATTATTTTATATATATATATTATTTTATGCACATTATTTTATATATATATATTATTTTATGCACATTATTTTATATATATATATTATTTTATGCACATTATTTTATATATATATATTATTTTATGCACATTATTTTATATATATATATTATTTTATGCACATTATTTTATATATATATATTATTTTATGCACATTATTTTATATATATATATTATTTTATGCACATTATTTTATATATATATATATTATTTTATGCACATTATTTTATATATATATATTAGTTTATGCACATTATTTTATATATATATATTAGTTTATGCACATTATTTTATATATATATATTATTTTATGCACATTATTTTATATATATATATTATTTTATGCACATTATTTTATATATATATATTATTTTATGCACATTATTTTATATATATATATTATTTTATGCACATTATTTTATATATATATATTATTTTATGCACATTATTTTATATATATATTATTTTATGCACATTATTTTATATATATATATTATTTTATGCACATTATTTTATATATATATATTATTTTATGCACATTATTTTATATATATATATTATTTTATGCACATTATTTTATATATATATATTATTTTATGCACATTATTTTATATATATATATTATTTTATGCACATTATTTTATATATATATATTATTTTATGCACATTATTTTATATATATATATTATTTTATGCACATTATTTTATATATATATATTATTTTATGCACATTATTTTATATATATATATTATTTTATGCACATTATTTTATATATATATATTATTTTATGCACATTATTTTATATATATATATTATTTTATGCACATTATTTTATATATATATATTATTTTATGCACATTATTTTATATATATATATTATTTTATGCACATTATTTTATATATATATATTATTTTATGCACATTATTTTATATATATATATTATTTTATGCACATTATTTTATATATATATATTATTTTATGCACATTATTTTATATATATATATTATTTTATGCACATTATTTTATATATATATTATTTTATGCACATTATTTTATATATATATATTATTTTATGCACATTATTTTATATATATATATTATTTTATGCACATTATTTTATATATATATATTATTTTATGCACATTATTTTATATATATATATTATTTTATGCACATTATTTTATATATATATATTATTTTATGCACATTATTTTACATATATATATTATTTTATGCACATTATTTTATATATATATATTATTTTATGCACATTATTTTATATATATATATTATTTTATGCACATTATTTTATATATATATATTATTTTATGCACATTATTTTATATATATATATTATTTTATGCACATTATTTTATATATATATATTATTTTATGCACATTATTTTATATATATATATTATTTTATGCACATTATTTTATATATATATATTATTTTATGCACATTATTTTATATATATATATTATTTTATGCACATTATGTTATATATATATATTATTTTATGCACATTATTTTATATATATATATTATTTTATGCACATTATTTTATATATATATATTATTTTATGCACATTATTTTATATATATATATTATTTTATGCACATTATTTTATATATATATATTATTTTATGCACATTATTTTATATATATATATTATTTTATGCACATTATTTTATATATATATATTATTTTATGCACATTATTTTATATATATATATTATTTTATGCACATTATTTTATATATATATATTATTTTATGCACATTATTTTATATATATATATATTATTTTATGCACATTATTTTATATATATATATTATTTTATGCACATTATTTTATATATATATATTATTTTATGCACATTATTTTATATATATATATTATTTTATGCACATTATTTTATATATATATATTATTTTATGCACATTATTTTATATATATATATTATTTTATGCACATTATTTTATATATATATATTATTTTATGCACATTATTTTATATATATATATTATTTTATGCACATTATTTTATATATATATATATTATTTTATGCACATTATTTTATATATATATATTATTTTATGCACATTATTTTATATATATATATTATTTTATGCACATTATTTTATATATATATATTATTTTATGCACATTATTTTATATATATATATTATTTTATGCACATTATTTTATATATATATATTATTTTATGCACATTATTTTATATATATATATATTATTTTATGCACATTATTTTATATATATATATTATTTTATGCACATTATTTTATATATATATATATTATTTTATGCACATTATTTTATATATATATATTATTTTATGCACATTATTTTATATATATATATTATTTTATGCACATTATTTTATATATATATATATTATTTTATGCACATTATTTTATATATATATATTATTTTATGCACATTATTTTATATATATATATTATTTTATGCACATTATTTTATATATATATATTATTTTATGCACATTATTTTATATATATATATTATTTTATGCACATTATTTTATATATATATATATTATTTTATGCACAAGATTATATATATATATATTATTTTATGCACATTATTTTATATATATATATTATTTTATGCACATTATTTTATATATATATATTATTTTATGCACATTATTTTATATATATATATTATTTTATGCACATTATTTTATATATATATATTATTTTATGCACATTATTTTATATATATATATTATTTTATGCACATTATTTTATATATATATATTATTTTATGCACATTATTTTATATATATATATTATTTTATGCACATTATTTTATATATATATATTATTTTATGCACATTATTTTATATATATATATTATTTTATGCACATTATTTTATATATATATATTATTTTATGCACATTATTTTATATATATATATTATTTTATGCACATTATTTTATATATATATATATTATTTTATGCACATTATTTTATATATATATATTATTTTATGCACATTATTTTATATATATATATTATTTTATGCACATTATTTTATATATATATATTATTTTATGCACATTATTTTATATATATATATTATTTTATGCACATTATTTTATATATATATATTATTTTATGCACATTATTTTATATATATATATTATTTTATGCACATTATTTTATATATATATATTATTTTATGCACATTATTTTATGTATATATATTATTTTATGCACATTATTTTATATATATATATTATTTTATGCACATTATTTTATATATATATATTATTTTATGCACATTATTTTATATATATATATTATTTTATGCACATTATTTTATATATATATATTATTTTATGCACATTATTTTATATATATATATTATTTTATGCACATTATTTTATATATATATATTATTTTATGCACATTTTTGTATATATATATATATTATTTTATGCACATTATTTTATATATATATATTATTTTATGCACATTATTTTATATATATATATTATTTTATGCACATTATTTTATATATATATATTATTTTATGCACATTATTTTATATATATATATTATTTTATGCACATTATTTTATATATATATATTATTTTATGCACAAGATTATATATATATATATATTATTTTATGCACATTATTTTATATATATATATTATTTTATGCACATTATTTTATATATATATATTATTTTATGCACATTATTTTATATATATATATTATTTTATGCACATTATTTTATATATATATATTATTTTATGCACATTATTTTATATATATATATTATTTTATGCACATTATTTTATATATATATATTATTTTATGCACATTATTTTATATATATATATTATTTTATGCACATTATTTTATATATATATATTATTTTATGCACATTATTTTATATATATATATTATTTTATGCACATTATTTTATATATATATATTATTTTATGCACATTATTTTATATATATATATTATTTTATGCACATTATTTTATATATATATATTATTTTATGCACATTATTTAATATATATATATATTATTTTATGCACATTATTTTATATATATATATTATTTTATGCACATTATTTTATATATATATATTATTTTATGCACATTATTTTATATATATATATATTATTTTATGCACATTATTTTATATATATATATTATTTTATGCACATTATTTTATATATATATATTATTTTATGCACATTATTTTATATATATATATTATTTTATGCACATTATTTTATATATATATATTATTTTATGCACATTATTTTATATATATATATTATTTTATGCACATTATTTTATATATATATATTATTTTATGCACATTATTTTATATATATATATTATTTTATGCACATTATTTTATATATATATATTATTTTATGCACATTATTTTATATATATATATTATTTTATGCACATTATTTTATATATATATATTATTTTATGCACATTATTTTATATATATATATTATTTTATGCACATTATTTTATATATATATATTATTTTATGCACATTATTTTATATATATATATTATTTTATGCACATTATTTTATATATATATATTATTTTATGCACATTATTTTATATATATATATTATTTTATGCACATTATTTTATATATATATATTATTTTATGCACATTATTTTATATATATATATTATTTTATGCACATTATTTTATATATATATATTATTTTATGCACATTATTTTATATATATATATTATTTTATGCACATTATTTTATATATATATATTATTTTATGCACATTATTTTATATATATATATTATTTTATGCACATTATTTTATATATATATATTATTTTATGCACATTATTTTATATATATATATTATTTTATGCACATTATTTTATATATATATATTATTTTATGCACATTATTTTATATATATATATTATTTTATGCACATTATTTTATATATATATATTATTTTATGCACATTATTTTATATATATATATTATTTTATGCACATTATTTTATATATATATATTATTTTATGCACATTATTTTATATATATATATTATTTTATGCACATTATTTTATATATATATATTATTTTATGCACATTATTTTATATATATATATTATTTTATGCACATTATTTTATATATATATATTATTTTATGCACATTATTTTATATATATATATTATTTTATGCACATTATTTTATATATATATATTATTTTATGCACATTATTTTATATATATATATTATTTTATGCACATTATTTTATATATATATATTATTTTATGCACATTATTTTATATATATATATTATTTTATGCACATTATTTTATATATATATTATTTTATGCACATTATTTTATATATATATATATTATTTTATGCACATTATTTTATATATATATATTATTTTATGCACATTATTTTATATATATATATTATTTTATGCACATTATTTTATATATATATATTATTTTATGCACATTATTTTATATATATATATTATTTTATGCACATTATTTTATATATATATATTATTTTATGCACATTATTTTATATATATATATTATTTTATGCACATTATTTTATATATATATATTATTTTATGCACATTATTTTATATATATATATTATTTTATGCACATTATTTTATATATATATATTATTTTATGCACATTATTTTATATATATATATATTATTTTATGCACATTATTTTATATATATATATTATTTTATGCACATTATTTTATATATATATATTATTTTATGCACATTATTTTATATATATATATTATTTTATGCACATTATTTTATATATATATATTATTTTATGCACATTATTTTATATATATATATTATTTTATGCACATTATTTTATATATATATATTATTTTATGCACATTATTTTATATATATATATTATTTTATATTATATTATTGAACTAGAAATTGGAAAGCACATTAATTTTGCTTTTTTTCCTAAAAATATTTATTTATCATAAAAATAAGCAAGCTTTCGACATTTAAAAATTCTTCATCATGTTTTGTTCATATATATATATATATATATATATATATATATATATATGTGTGTGTGTGTGTGTGTGTGTGTGTGCTTCAGAATAAAGTTATCGAATGAATAAACTGGTATGGAAATGTGATTACAGGTATTAAAAATATTATTGGCAGTAATATTCTAACAGGGCAATCCCATCTAAATAAAATTGCTCAATATACAAGATAGAGCAAATAAATGATTTTATATTTCATGTTATTTTATTCACAATTTGAAGTCATTTTTGAGTGGAATTTGAAACTCATATATTATAATTATATTAAAATATTATGAATATATATAAGAAATTATATGATTTTTAATAAACAGATTCACCGGACCTATATAATAATTTTATTTACCAGGAAAATTTGCATACTTCTGGCTTTTCATTAACTTCCCTTACTCTGTGGAATCTAAATGCGTAAAAAAACTTTTAATTGTGATTTTCAATGTCTTACTGGTTTTAACATAAGGGTGTAAACCATTATAATTTTTTGCTAATATGAAGAGATGGTAGACATCGAATTCCTATAGGATAAGGAGATATAATATTTCAAATGTATATAAGAATAAAAAATTTTTGATTTGAAATTTAACCATTTCACGTCATAAAATTATATATATATATTGATGGAAAGATATCCAAAAATTGAAAATAATTGAATTTCAACAAGAGTCATTGATATCTAATATGATTGAAACGGTCTGCACATCGTAGCAAGATATGACTGTATTTACATAAAAAAGTATATATATATATATATATATATATATATATATATATATATATATATATATATATATGATCAATCGTCTGTCCAGTAAGAAATATAAAATCCCTGGTTGATAGTAATCCATGAAGGTTTTAGTCACGGTTGGTTTAAATATTTTGTTTAAAAAAGAAAAATAACGATAGTTTGAAAACATCGTATCGTATTTGAATTGTATTATATAATTTATAAAGGTGAATACTCAATGCTCTTTTTTAGAAATTTCTTATCTATCTATCTATCTATCTATCTATCTAATTACTGACCAATGTTGCTTTGTAAGTGTCCTTTTTTTAATTATGCATACTCCGGACCGTGCTGAAATAATAACGCTATTATTTTGAAACCTATTCTTTACACGAGGAGTGCGCTTGGTAGCTAATCTGCACTTTCACTTAACGATTTATTTAGTCAAAGATACCGTAAAAATTGAATTTTACTTGGAAATCTTATTTTAAGAAAATAGCACAGTCCGTATTCTGCATGAGTACTTGCCATTTTTAAGGGATGAGTACTCAAATTACGAATGCACTGTACTAAATCGGAAAGTTTAATCTAACAAAGCGTGTGTCGTTCCATTTATGACCTAATGCCAAACCTTGCAGCTTAGATATTAATCAATCTTTGTTTCTTGTTTTTCAAGTTCGTAATAATTTCTCTCCCTCATTCTCACTGTGTATCTCTTCTCTCATCATGAAGTCAAATTTCCTTGACTTTTGTGTTTCTTTTTAAAAAAACGTAAATAAACCGAACGATTTTATGAAACCTGAAAATTGTTAGCGGCCATGTTGTTGAATAATAATCATACGAAAACATAAACAAAAAACAAAAAAAAAATGGGGCAAATAAAAACAAAAAAAAGAACTAAAAAATAAAAAGAAAGATGTTTTTTGGCTTATGTCGCTTATCGTCGTCGTCTTCGTTGTGAGAGACCCGCATAAAAATTGTCAATTCCTATTTGACACCCTCATCGAAACTCAACCCCAAAGCTGCCATTTTTATCGTCTGTTTTTCTCGTTTCTACATTTTAATGTTTTTACTACGATCCTCCGTTCCATTTCTTCTTCCTCAAATTTCCACATGCCGTTTATTATTATTATTATTATTATTATTATTATTATTATTATTATTATTATTATTATTATTTATTTATTTATTTATTTATTTATAATTCTAAAATTTCAAATTTTTTGTCTTTTAATTTGTTTAATATTTTATTTTATTTTTTTTTTTTTCGTTTTTATTAAGATTAATATTGTGTCAGGTCATCTGTTTTTAATTCTTACCTTATTCAAGTCATTTTTTTTCTTATCACCTTAAGTGCTACGCGTGTGGGTGGTGTGGATATTTTCTTTTATTTATCTAATTCTTCCTTTCCTCCTTCATCCGCCCCCTTACATCACCCCAACTACTTTTAATTTTGAAACATCATCCTGTCGCTTTCTTTCCTCCTCCTCCTTCCTTTTCTTTATCCTCTTCCTTTTCTTCCTGCCACCTTATTATTCGACTTCTTCTTCTTGCATTTAATTATTGCGGAGTTAATTATACTATATCTACTACTACTACTACTACCACTACTACATTACTACTGCTAGTATTACTACTACTACTACCACTAATACATTACTACTGCTACTACTGTTTTATCCATTTACCTGTTTTCTCTTCTTTGTTTTCATCCCCATCCTGTCTTCTACATCTCCTTCTACTTTAATTTCTTTACTTTCACGACTAGTAACCAGTTTTCTACAAAGAATGAACTAGTACTTGCTTTGCTATTCGGATAAATAAATAAAAATGTAAAAAAGTAGACTTCATTTCTTTCTTTTTAAAATCCATCATCCTCTCCACCTCTCTCTCTCCACCTCTCTTTCTCTCTCTCTCTCTCTCTCTCTCTCTCTCTCTCTCTCGTTCCCTCTCTTTCATACTCTTTCTCACTCACTCTCTCTCCCCCCCTCTCTCTCTTTCTTTGACAGGTTCACTGGAATAGATAAAAGAAGAATATAAAACGAAAATCTGACTTGTTACAAATATAAACTTCAAGTCCGCGCATGTGCTGTCTGAGTGCGTACGGCGAATTGATAGATATCCAGACATTTTAAAATGGTTACAGGAAATAGGAGAGCGTGGATTGGCTTCATTTAGCGCTGAAATATTCGGGTGGTTTGCAGCATTTAATGTCCACCAGAGTTATAAGCTAAATTTGTTTAGTTGCACAGACGTAGCTAGTAGCATCACACACAATTTTTTATATCCTATTTCCAGACAGACTGTTAAATTTCGACCATGTCTCCTAGATCGTCAGGATCAGCAATCTTACTTCTAGATTTCTATGAATTAAAGAAGATTTATCACCGCATGTGCAGGACATGGTGTTTAAAATAAACAGTAGGTACTTTGATAAGACAGAGGCGCGTTCAAAAGGCATGTTTTAGTTTATAGCGCCGCTGATTAATGATACGTGACTTTTGCATTTTTAACTTAATTTAATAAAATTAAATTAATACTATCATATAACAAAATTATTATATTATATAATTATTAAAAAAATATTATATTATATTATAAAAAATTGTATAATAAACAGTAAATTCTCTACAGTGCAATGTAGACTGCAATGTATTGTGGACACTGCGGCAAGGAATGTGAAGCTGGCCTTAATGCACTGCGGTGAATGCCAAATTAGAGCAGACAATAAATCGATTTGATTTACAAATACGCGATTTGAACGATTTCGATGATAATAAAAGTATTAAAACTGTGAAAAAAATCAATGATCTGGCTAGTGTATATATATCATATATATATATATATATATATATATATATATATATATATATATATATATATATATATATATATATATATATAATGGGTTGAGAGATTACAACGAGAGAAAAATGTATACTTAAATGAGAAAGGTCACCAACAATTGGTATGTATATTTTAACATTATTTTATTATTCCGTGTTTTGATTTTTTATTTAAAAAGGTATCATATTTAGATCATTGTAATAATGTTTTTAAATCATTTAAATAGTTTTTAACGCGTTTCAGACGTTCTGTGAAGCGTCCTCTTCAGAAAGCAGTCAAAATGTAAAATATCTAAAATATATTTAAGATGTGTTTAAAATGTATAAGAGTATTTTCGTAGTCCATTTTGGTGACATGTTTCCGAGCGGCAGAAAAGTCTGTAAATGATTCTAAAGGTCTTCACGGGTGTGTTCCAACCCTACCCTTGCTTATTGGGAGTCAGACCATGGTCACTGCTAGGGTTGGATCAAATACAATTGTATTTGTATTTCAATTGTATTTAAATATAATTTTAATGTAATTGTATTTGTATTTGTATTTTAACATCACAAGAAAAAGTAATTTGTATTTGTATTATGGCATCCAGGAAAATAGTATTTTGTATTTGTATTTATATTTGAGAGAGAGAGAGAGAGAGAGAGAGAGAGAGAGAAAGAGACTTTCAGAACTCTAATGATAATAAAATGCAATGCGGACATGATATAGAATGTAATGTAGATGTCAAATTTTGAAGGAAATATTTCTTTTCTTTTCTTCTTTTTTTTGCATATTTTCAGATTTCTATATTACTTTGAAAAAAAAAGTACTTATATTTGTTTTTGTTTAAATCAGTTATTGTATTTTTATTTGTATTTTGAGATTGAGGAATAAAAGTATTTTTATTTGTATTTTTAGACTTAGGAATAAAAGTATTTGTATTTGTATTTCTGGTAACCTAAACGAAAGTTTTTGTATTTGTATTTCAATTGTTAAAAGTCAGTATTTGATCCAACCTTAGTCACTGCTTTATTTTGCTTTTCCCTCTCTTTTCTTGTTTCTCCATTTTATTACTTTATTTATTTTTTATTACTCCAGTGGAAGTTAGGGGCACGTTGCTACTTGGTCAAATGAATGCGTAGGGACGTGTGTGCGCGTGTGTGTGTGTATGTGTGCGTGTGTGTTTCCTTGTATTGGTTTGTAGAATGTGTGTTATATGTCGTAGTTTTATAACATTATACATTTATTTGCTTGCCTAAGAAAGCAAATGTGATACAAGGTCGTTTTTAATGTGTGTGTAAGATTTTTTTACTGATTCAAAGGTCACTCAAGGGTAAAGATCAATTGTTTAGTCGAATCATGTAAATAATATGAGAGTATTGAAAAGAAATTAATAGAATGCACAAAATTTGATTATTTAAAAGAACAACTGAATATTTTTTCGTCTGTAAGGTAGTCGGCAGAGAAACAATTCTTTGGTAATATGTTCAATAGATAAATGGTGTGTAATAAAAAAAACTTTGTTCATGGAAATTCTCATGATACATATACGAAGAAAAGAAAGTTATTTGCGTGTTTAAGGAAGACAAGTTCTTGCTGTGAATGTCTTGAAGGGGCCAATGATAGTAGTAGGTGCTCAGCAGGAATTAGAACTCTGTCGAACACCTATTACTCTTTATATTCATTTACTTAATTGTGACTTTAAAATTAAAAACAATCATTTTTAAGAACAGACTATTATACGACATTATCCTTAAATATATTTTTTATTTAATTAAATACACTTGTTTTTTGTTACGATATGTTTATAAATACAACTATATATTTAATAGATAGGAGCAGGTGCAAATGGAAATAGAAGTGATTCGAGGAAAGTGACGTAAATGTATGAAATGCAAAAGTCTCCATTTAAATCATTGTACAAGATTTTCATTTTATCTTTAATTGCTCTTATTGGTATTTAGTTCTATTTCAATACAAGAATTGTTACACTAGTGCCAGAAAGTCAACACCTCCCAAGAAGAGCATCCTGACCTGAAAAAAAGTTCCTGGACATCCCCGCCGGCATTCTCCGGTAGGGGAGCTTCAGACGATTAGCAATAAACAAACCGCTTGTCAAAGAGAACGTAAAGCCTGGGAGAATGAACTGCACAGAACCAACAATCAAGTGTGTGTGTGTGTGTGTGAGAGAGAGAGAGAGAGAGAGAGGGAGAGAGAGAGCAGGTCATTAGAGAAATAGTTTGATATCTGTTGATAAAAATACTTAGCCGGCAAAATGATGAATAATGTTATGAAAGGATTTAAACTGATACATAGATGAAAAAATTGATTGGGGTAAATATAAAAGTTGCCTTAGTTTTGAAGGATTATATATCAACTAGGCAGAGACAGAACAGGCGCGATGTAGAATCAAATATCAAACGTTGCTTCTTGTTAAATAGCCAATGGCGCACAATGATAAGAGTCGTGGATATTCTGAGGCAGTCGATTCCCATAGTCTGCGATATCATCCATTATGCTAATCAAGAACTAATGAAAAAAGAAAAAAAAGATAGAAGTAGATGATATATGTAAATGAATATGTTCTTGTTTTGGGTTTTAATATAGGACAAAGTGATTGGCACAATGTATATATACGGCCTCAAGACCTGCACTCCTCACATTCCAAAAAGTCATAAAATAAAGAAACTTGCAAAAAATCATTGGCGTTTTTATTTCAAAAGATTTGTGATTAGTATTCTTCAATTTCGATTGGAGGTGAAGAATGTCTGCAGAGACGAATGGCCGGTGTGGAAACGGTTTGGGCTGTAATTTTTTTTTTTTTTTTCTGATTTGTGATATTTTGTTGTAAATTTTCGTCGAGGCGATGGTGGGGAGGAGTGACTCTTTCCTTCGTAATTTGTGACGCTGTTACTTTGTTACCATTTTTCTTCTTCCCAATTTCAATCGGGTTTTCTCCCACTCCTTGTTATCTTCGGAAATGGTCCGGCTAATGATAAACTCGACCATTTCTCGAATAAAATGACAACAGAAAAAAAGCAAGAGAAAAACTGGAACTAAATAGTAATAACAATAAATTATAACAAAAAACGCATATTCTTTAGAGCTCTCCATTTAGTAAAGAAAATGCAGTTATATTGAAGCGGTTAGCTCCCAAAATGACTGCCAGATTTTATCGAAATGTTATATCCGATTTACCTAGCGGTGTTGGGCCAAACTAACCCGCCGTTTTTATTTGAGTACTTATATGGACCGGGCTGTTTTTTTTTTTAGATATAATTTTCAGGTTAAATTAAATTTTTACGGTATCTTTATTTTATTAAACGTTAGATGAAAGCAGAGAATAGTTATAAAATTCTCTCATGCCTCATGTTAAGAATTTGGTTCTAAATAATAATTTTAGCACATAAGATTTTTTTCATTGATATTTATTTTTGCAAATAACATGTTTTCTGAGTTTTGTCGGATTTCTGTTTTTTTTAATATTTATGTATGAAATAAAATTGATCCATTAAAAATAATAAATAAGGTTGATAAAAAAATTAATATAGTTGTCAACCAGATTTAAAGTTGGTCAAGTTAAGCAGGAGAATGTTTTGTAACTATCAAGTAAAAATAATAGTAGTTGATAAAAAGAAAGACACAAATATCAGACAACAAACTAATATCAGACTATTATTATTATTATTATTATTATTATTATTATTATTATTATTATTATTATTATTATTATTATTATTATTATTATTATTATTAGATAAAACAGTTGATAAAATTGGGCAGTTATTTTAGGAGCTAAGCTTTTCATTGTAACCAAAAATTATATGTCAACAGTTTTACAAACATCTGCATTTTTTTTTTTAGTATTTTAAACGTAACGAAGCACGGACGCGCGTATGAGAGCAGCAACAGCAGCAGCTGTATGCGAATGACCAAGCCGTGTGTAAGAAAGAAAGAAAAAAAGGAGAACCGTAGAACATTGATGTTGAAGAGACATAGACTTGTTACAAAGGTGGCTCGAGAGTGAAAAGTATAGACGCGTCATAAACATGACCGGACAAAGACAGAGTACCACATGTCCGACACGTCAGAGCCTTGATAAGCACATTGGAGTGCGATAAGACTTTTGAACAACAGACAAGGCCTCATTCTAGAAAGTACCTGTAAATAAATGTCTGTTGTTTCACTGGGAAAAGAGTGAGTCGAATTCATTCCTTGTCTATTGTTTCTTGCGACGGTTACTTCACGTTCACACGTGTGTAACGTTACATAAGGAGTTGAATAATATGGAAACAACCTATAACGTTAAAATATAAATATGTTCGATTTGCATTAAATTTGATACATAGTTATATTAAACAGCAATGAAACAGAATTTCCTCGATTTCAGTTACCATAAAAACTGCTAACTGAAGCATTGTAGACATTTTATGAATCAAAATCATTAGATAGATTTTGAATAAGGATTGTAGACATACCGTTTAGTAGCATTATATCTTGACTTTAATCCTCGTAAGAAATATCGAAATGGTGAAAACTGTTGTGTTCGGGAGAATTAATTTTACACATCTTAGAACGGATATTCCCTTTAACAATACAGATAATAATAGAGACGCCACTGAGAAATTTTTTAAATAAAAAAATATTAAATGGTAGATGTGCTAATAAGATCACCATGAGATGTCATTCTGTTACTTACGTCTAGTATTTTTCAGACAGCTTGTCTGAAATGTTTGATCAGTTTCTTCATAGATGCGGTTTTGTTGGCTCTGGTTTCGTGATGTTTATATACCATCGAGAGGTTTGGATTTTTGAAGCTGATTATTTTACCCGATGCTCACAATAGTGGTACGATACCCATGGTTAATTTCTGAGAGACCTATATCTCTCGCTCCTCTGGGCAGGTACCGCCTAGACAGGTGCTGGTTTTTCTGTGTTAATCTGTGCAGTGGCAGCATTTTCCGCGTTTTAGTGTCTGATCTGTTAATGTTCCTTTGTGGCCGCTCACCAATGTCAAAGCTGTATAGCTAGTTAGCTAATAGCAGTTATCTTGTTTTTGTTTGTAAACTCTATTTCACAGATTTCCCTTACACGGCGTATATCTTGGCATGCTGAATTGAATCCTTCTCTTCTATGCCAATGTATTTGTATTTTACCTGCTTGTCTAGGTTCTTGATGACAATATCTTCATCAAGCTGCACGTGTCCTGTTTCTCCTCTCTACTAGGGCATTTAGCACATTTGTCGAGACCAAACTCCATTCTAATATCATTGGTGAACGTATGTACAATGTGCTGGAGTCGACTTACGTCAGCATCAGAGCTGCATACAGCTTGATCTTATCCATGAATAGCAGGTGGGTGACTATATTATTTGGATTTTGTTGTCGGCTATGGCTCAGATTGTAGGGGCTACGGCTCTTATTGAGTAATTTCCTTAGCGAATCTCTCACCAGGCAACTGAAGAAAGGAATGTCCTTCGGGGCATGACGTCAGTGATCGTTACAGTTTCATTAGTGTAGCTTAAACTTATGGTCGTTAGCCACATTTTTATATGGATAATCATGGTTAGCTTGATTGATGTCGGGATTTTATATAATTCAAGTCAGCACAGTAGCCATATGTAGGGTACACATTCATATGCCTTTTTAGTAATCAATCCAAGCCATACTAAGGCTCCTCTGCCTCTTTCTACCGCCCTCAAGCATAGTTTTATTAACCAACAGCTGATCTTTGGTGTCTGAATACTTCCTCCTGTACCATACTTATTCTTTTTGTCAGGTATGCTCCGGGGGCTGTTGACCGATTCTGTCTACAAACAGTCCATGCAGAGCTTGTATTTTATGATAAAATAGCAGTTAGTTTGTACTTACTAGAGGGTTGTCTTACACTTGTTTGGCTCGTGTGTGTATCACATTTTAACAACCATATTGGTGTAGCTTATTCACTCTGCAATAGTCTGATGAAGCGACTACTGTAATGATTATGAACAGATGTAAGTTGCTTAAAACAGAAACAGGGTAGGTTGTCTATGATTTTTTTGTAAGTCTGGAATCATCCAGGATTTGTTTTATAATTCCACCCGTTAGTTCTGGCGCTCACATTTCTGTATTGTTTTCGTTGCTTTTAACAACATATTTTATCCATTTGACTTCTTCATTATAGATAACTTTATTTCACTTTAAAACAAAATGTCCAGTAATCGTCCAGCTCTTGGTTTTCCGACGATTTTTCTACCGTAATTTCGATAGAACAGTTGTGCATCGATTATCTTTGGGTTTCGTTTTCCTTTTTATAATTCTTTTGGGAAGTGCTTCGTCCTGCCCTCGAGTTCCATCTTGGGTGTAAATGTGTGTTATGAAGTTATAAAAAGATACTTTAGTTATGCAAATTAATAGTAAGTTTTTAGTATTTGATTTTAAGTGGAAGAATATATATATATATATATATATATATATATATATATATATATATATATATATATATGCGTGGGTGTGTTTATGCATGTGTTTGTGTTTATGCATAGGTAAAGATCGTCATTGTTTGGTAATTGCACGGACGGATACCTTGAATTCGACTTGGAACGCCAACTTGTATTTTCAACTGAAACAATGTTAACAGATTAGCATGTGGGGATCGTCGTATAGTCTGTTTATTTAAAAAAAAAAATTTCATAGTTAGATTTACGGTTTCATCTGTAAAAAATATTGATTGGGCACATCAGCCCAAGTTTGAAAGATGTGAAAACACTAGCAACCAAAAGAAAATTTCTCCTGGTGCCTAAGATGTTTCATCTGTTTTTTTGTTTTTTTTTGTTTTGTTTTTTTGCATAATTTGAGGCGCCGATTCCAGAAATGCTGTCACTTTTTCTCTCAGATCTACCTTTTCTGCTATGGTATACACCCCCCCCTCTGTAGGAAGCCGATAGTTACAATAAAACCAGGTAACTTGAAGAAACTATTTTTATGTAACTTGAAGATACGTATTCATGAAATTACACCAAGATATTCACAATTAAAGCTTAAACTTGTAAAAAAATGCTAAGCTAAGACATCATCATCTATGAATTGACTTTTTACTGAATTTCTAGAAGAGGAGGGTTCCGGCATCATCGCGCTTTATAGACCAACAATAGTCTGCAAGCATGGTGGTATCCCAACGACCTTGATAGCGAACTTCCATGTCGCTGATGTCTTGATGGAAGTCACTCACATCTCCTAGATTTTCTGGAAAACGAGCAAGATAGCCTTGGAAAAAAATGTTACTTGATGCTCATATTTGTACCCAGTTGATGGAGTAATTTTTTAAAAAGTTCTTTCTAGTTTGGCGTTTATATTTTTTCTAAGAAGAATTTTACTACATTTGTAAACGCCGTCTAGGTGCCCAATTCAGCAAGATTAATAAAATTACAGAAATGTGTGTAATTCATTAAACTTATAATCTGGGTCCATCAAAAAATTCAAGCTTTTAATTTCTCTATGGTTAAGCCTGGAAATTTTATTCAAATATATTTTAAATAGTCGCCATCGTTCTCAAGGGCCTTCACAAACTGTTTCATGATGCAGAGCTTTATGAAAAAGGGAGGAAACACAATTTTGGTATCCCCACCAAAAACGCCATAACATTGCGAGAGTAAGGAATCAATCGCATAGATCAATCGTTTTTTATCTAGTACTCTGTTCTTGACTTGCTACCCCACAAACACAAGGAGCAAGGGAATTTTGTTTAGCCACCTAGCAGTCCGAGGAGAATCCCAACCATTTTCACATTGACACAAATGACCCATTGGTGCTGTATGTATGAAATCTTTTCAAGAACAAATTTGAGTTCATATTTTCTTTGAGTGTAGTTAAATTGGCATAGAGGAATAGATGCATAAAAGTTGAAATTATGAAAAAAGAACACATTCGATACTTATTTTGGAATTGTCTTTAAACAGGCGCCAATCTTGAGAATAATACTGTTCGACACTACGCTGCAATAGCAGGCCGGCAACGTCATTGCAATATACTATTTCGGTTTCCTGTGTGGAATCTGCAAGGAATTCAATATTGCGTCTTCTGTATGAGGTTATGAAAGTTCGAGCCTGAAATAGATTTTTTCTTTGAATCTTGAAGTAAAAAGTTCCAAAGATTTTTTAAAAGGTCATAGTCAGGTCTCTAGTCAGATCATTAAGTTCTCCTTGAAAAGAAAAGCTGTGGTAGTGAAGAAACGGGAAAACTGACATCTAGAAAATGGTTTCACTGCTGTCTTTGGCCAAAACAGAGGCTTAGTTTTCTTTAGAACCAGGCAATTCCAATTCGAGCAAACCTTTAAACACCAGAGCAAGAGTTTCGTTGCATTGTGGAATTGACCTAATTGCAGACTAGAGGTTTTGGATAAACCAACGAATTTCTGTTCTTCCTGTTGATTCCCTTCGCTTTGACTGCACAGAAATAGCAGTCATCGAAATGGTTTTCACTTCACGATAGAACTAAACATATAGAAGATAAATAATGCAGCATAATTATTTCCTGTCTGACTTCCTAATATTAAGGAAATAAACCTTAATTTGACCCAGAAATCAACAAAAACATGCCACAATCATTAGGCCTATTTACTATTCAATGCCTATCTTCTTACCAATTACGTGCCTCATTATATAGCAAATTTGACTTTTACTATAAGGATTGTGATGTCATAATCAATTAACATAAATCACAATAACAACCTATAATTGTAATCATGTATGTTAGAATGTATATAGAAACACTCTTACTGTACACATCGTCAAAGTTATATAAACTTTTCCAAAACGTAACTACTCTGAATCCGCAGGTATAAAAAGCGAAAAAAGTAATAACCGAGGTAGAAGAAATGAGAAAGTAAAAAAATAATAAACGAAGGATTTAAAGTAATCGAAAGATCGAATAAGTTAGTAAAGAAATGGAAAATGAATACCACGTTGAATTACAAAATAAGCAAACATATTGTCCAGAAGAAGAAATGAATAAAACATCCGTTGATGCCGGGGATGGAATCGGATAAAGACGAAAAAGGCATGTGGGCAGTTGTTGCAAAAAGGAAGTTAAACCAACTGGAAGAGAAAATTAAAAAGTTTAGTTCATAGTAACTTAAAGGGCGAAAATGGGTTACAAAATAGGAAGGATGAACACCTAGTTTGAAAATAAAAAAGTGGATAAAATAGCAAATTGATCTGATCAGAAAAATATAATTTTCAAAACCAGCATCCCTAAATTAGTCTAAATAATATGCTTAGAAACCTTAGAAAACCAAAACATATGTTGGCCAGTGTAATCTACATGAACAATGTTTCAGAAATAATGGCAAAACCACAGTATTTACTATTCTCCGTCAAACAAGAAAAAATACACAAAGAAAAAAATCAGGAAAAGGCCATAGAGTGACGATATTTCAACAAAGTCTGGTAGTATCGTTGGATAATGTTGTGGCGATCTTCACAAGTGATAATCATGCTCCAGTCGCGAAAGTATGCCTGAACCCAGAGTCATCATCTGATTAAAGTTTTGTTAGAAGCAATGCTATTGTACAAGAAAATGTTATATATATATATATATATATATATATATATATATATATATATATATATATATATATATATATATAGAAAGATATAGATATATATAGAGAGATATATATAGATATATATATTGTTTTGAAAATATGATTATCCACTGACACGTGTTTCGTCGTCTACGACTCATCAGAGTGGCTGAATCTAGCGAGACTGGAAATTAGCGATATATATATATATATACATATATATATATATATATATATATATATATATATATATATATATATATATATATATATATATATATAACAAATTAAAATATCTATTTTTGTTAAAGTCACATGGCAGTAATTAAGGGACGAGTTAGAACCAACTGAAAAAGCGGGAAATTTAAACCGCATTAATTCTGTGGTGAGTTTAGGAGGATTCGTGGCACCAATTAATTATATCAGACAAGTAAAGTATTGATCAGTGAACAAAAACAAAGACAAAAAAGCAAATAACTTCAGAGTTCAAATTAAAAAAAAAGCCTCCACATTTCTTTCTTGATCATATCAGATCTCGTTTCTTCTTCCACTTCCGATTACTAAAGTCATATTTTCTGTTTGGTTCTCGGACGTGTCCCGTGAGGCAACAGTTGATAGCATTGCAAAGTAAATCATTTCCGTATAAAGACTACAATTTTTAGTTGATTTCTCACTAGTTGCATGTGTACGCATTATATATAAAGCGCGCATAAGATATTTGAAGACTTACGTTATTTAATCATAACACGATTATTAGTTGAAATTTTGTATTTTTCAATATTATCAATGTAAACTAATTACTGATAATAAACACAGTTATTGTGATTAAAATGCCTGAATAATACACTGAAGAAATAGACATTTTTAAACCCTTAATATATCGTAAATTTAGTTCACAAAAAGAAAAGGTATCTGCATTATCAGAGCGTGAGAGTAATTCTAAACAAAGTGAAAGACCTAGAACATGTGAGTGTATTTGGTAGATGCAGCGCACTACTGGTGGCAATGTTATACCAGCCATAAACTTGATTCCAAAATTATACCGGGCATCCGACTAATAAATCTGTGATGCTGTCCACGTGCTGGTAATTTGTTATTTAATGAGTATTCTATCAATTCTAATATTAAATTAATCAACATTTGTTTTCCAAGGGTTATATATATATATATATATATATATATATATATATATATATATATATATATATATATATATATATATATCTCACACACCTGACAGATCCAAAGATCTCCATGATTGGGCGGCAGAGTTTGGCATTGCCTACATACTCTCGTGAGCTTCGCTCGATCTATTTAGGTTGCTTGGGGTCTTTTTCCAAGAAAGAGCTCACCATAGAACAACATATTTTCTCTTATATATATATATATATATATATATATATATATATATATATATATAACATAAAGCTGAACGTCTCCGTGTGTGTGTGTGTGTGTGTGTGTGTGTGTGTGTGTGTGTGTGTGTGTGTGTGTGTGGTCACGAATAGGCTCCTAAAAACCTGATTACATATAATGATAGAAGATGTATCGAGGATCAGGATTGGGTATGTTTGATCTGGCAGAACGGTGGTTCATAAAAATTATGGGGACTGCGTTCGCGTCTGGTCCCCCAAAATATGGAAATAAAAAATGAAAAAAAAAACGTTTACAAGGGTTTTTGATATAGATGTACACAAGAATACTTTGATAAGTATGTTTCAACTTAAATAGGGATGGTATAATAAAATTGTGGGGTTGCGTTCGCACCTGTACTACATGGAAATATGGCACAAACTTTAATAAAAACTTTTCATATCTATTTGCGTAAGTATACTTTGATAATTATGTTTCAGTTTAAAGAAATATGGTATAATAAAATTATTGGGTGTTCGTTTGCGCCTGACCTCCATAGAATGTAAATATGTCACAAAGTTTAATAAGGTTTTTTAAAAGGGGTGAAGGTCCACAATAACACCTTAACTTTAATCTTATTTCACGTAAACTTTTATTTATTTTTGTGTGTTGAATCATATTGTGTCGAATAAATTCACCTCATAAATTCACGTTCTTATTAAAGTGAAAGCCAAAAAAAGTCGGAACTTTAGACAATTCTAAACACAAAATTTGCATAACTATGTTTTTTCCTTCTCCACTTGCACGTGGTACTCTTTCGACTGTAGATAAATAGATAAATAATAAAAAATAAGAACGTTACTTGTTATCGTGTCAAAAGAAGGATCAGTCCTGCACACGTGATTACGTGTCTTTTTAAATACATTTACATAACCTTTTTATTTTCATTTATATGGCTTTTTTGTCAGTGTACTAAAAGGAATTCAGTTGATTACAACCCTTTCTGCGTGTTCGTTACATTACAATAGTACAACCCTGAATCCGACGGCACAATACTACACCGTTCAATACTGTAAAACTGAAACGAAACTGTTCCGCTTGAAAAGGGCGCCATTTTCTTTTTATTCATATTTATATCGATTCTTTACTTCATAAAACTAAATAATTACGCGTTTACTTTTTTTTTAATATCCCATTTTGCTGTTTTGGATTATTTTACTAAATAAATAAAGCTTCATTATTTTTCAAAACTGTTTTTGTTTCTTTGTTTTTCGATATTTCGTCAATATTATTTAGTAAGAATGTTTAGCAGAAAAGCCAACAAACGACTACCCGAAAAAAATATACAAGAAATAAATGTTACCATAGTCAATAAAAGTTCAGTTCATGTTTTTTTGTTGTTTTGCAATAGCTTTTAATGGTCTTTACTTGAAATAATTTCAGCGAACAAAAATTAAAACGAAAGTTGAGGCGATAACTACTTAAATGAATTTTTATATAAACTACACATGCCATAATCGAATATTCCTCAAGCACAAAATAACGGAAAACAATAAAGTAGGTTTATAAATATGCCTTATGTTGACGGAACTCTCTTAAATTGTTAACACAGAATGCGAAGGTGTCCCTTCTTCAAATTTAAAACGGGGCTCACCATTTCAAAGTCGCTGCCATTTGGATTTTTTTTAAACCGGTTCGTGAATTAAAACAATAATTTTTTTACAAACTACTTAAAAATACAAACCAATGAACTTTTCTACCATAAAAGTAACTTTTATTGAATATGGTAACATTTATTTCTTGTATATTTATATTATTATATATATATATCATTTTCTCTTTGTAAGGAAACATTATTTTGTTGGTCACCTTTGGCTACGAATGGAAACAAAGTTGATCTAAAAATATATATTTTCGCGAAAATTATCTTATATACTTTCATCATATTTTCTTAGGGTAAAATGTTTTATTATTATTATCGATTTTCATCGTATTTTGCTTAGGATAAACTTTTTGAGTATCAAAACCTATCTCTTTACAACCCCATCTTTTCCATAACCTATCATATTTTCATCAATCACAGTCCATTTTCTGTAGGCTGTTTTAACCCAGTCAACGACGGGTACTTCTGCTAGTATATATATATATATATATATATATATATATATATATATATATATATATATATTATTATTATTATTATTATTATTATTATTATTATTATTATTATTAATATTATTTCTACCAATCCTTTAAATTATGAAGCTCGATTTAACTACAAAGCATATCACAAATAAATGATATAAGTCTATATCTAAAAGTACAAGATGTTGACCATCTTACCGTTGATTCCTTGAAAAAGGTCGGCATGCACAATTCCTGACAGTACCTGGTTCGTAGCGCGAAATCATTCATGCATATTCTATATCAATTCTCGAATTTATTAGAAGAAAAGGCACTTATCAATTATAAAAGAAAATAAAGGGACATAGACATGATTAAAGAATCCAAAAAGTGAGAGGGAAGTCGCAATTATCTTTTTACGGCATCTTTTGCGCTATAAAACAGGTGCTGTCCAGAATTGTGCATGTCAACTTATTTAAACGGTAAGATGGTCAACATCACGAAATTTGGCATATAGATTTCCGTCATTTATTTCTTTCATACACACACACGCACACACACATACACACATACACACACATAGGTATATATATATATGGGGGTGTATGTGTGTACATGTGTGTATATATATATTCTATATATCTAGAAAGTTGAGTGTTCTCGCTCTGACATTGATATTAAAAGCGTACTTTTTATATTAAAAATTATTAAAACGAACTTCTTAATATACTCAGTAATAACCATTCTTAATATACTCAGTAATAACGATACTAGTGACTTTGCATAATCATATATATATATATATATATATATATATATAAATATATATATATATATATATATATATATATATATATATATATATATATGGGATTGTATTGTGGAGAAAAGGTACAAAAATAAAAAAGTGTCTCAGTCGTAAAGGACTGCTCTTTCACCGAGAGAGAACAAGAAATGGGTGTGCAGCATCTAAGGAACAGATACTACACTTTGATATTGACCAAAATGCCAAGTAACAATATTTTATTGATTGTAGCGTTGAGTAGCGTTCCAAAGGACAAATCTGACTTCTTTTTAGATATATGTTGTAATTAACCGAACACATCACTCGTATCTCACTTATGGTTTCAGATTAGGGCGCTGTGGTAACGAAGAATCGAATATGTTAGCTAGATTAAATATGCAGTTTTCATAGCGAAACAAAAAGGACGTTCGAATGCCAGTTTTGGATACAAAGAGATAAATATGTGACAAGAGGAATTTAAAACAGTAAACAATAACATTGGCCTCATTTGGAAGCAGAAAAAAGTCATACAATTGGAGTTTCTGAACAGTAATATACGAGATGCCTTCAATAAGTTTACAGACATTTTCGTATGAAGCTCTAGTCCCGTTCGAAGTAATCTCCTCCAGCCACACTGCACTTGGCTTACTATTGCAACAACTTCTTAAGGCCCCATAAAGTTATCCTAAGTGAGAATGTCAATGACCTTAGTCACAACCATTTTTCATCTCTTCAATTGTCTCATGACTATAGCCTCTAAGGTTTTCCTTGAGCTTATGGAATAATCAAAAAGCACAGTGAGCAAGATCTAGACTATAGAGTCTTGATGTTCATCTTGGTCAACTAGTCTGCGACAATGATGGAGTTGTAAACTGGTGCATTGTCCTGGCGGGAATGTCACTGACCCGATTTGAAGAATGTTGGTCTCTTCCGACGGATTTCTTCCTGAATTCGCTTAAAAACTCAACATAGTATTCCTTGTTGACTGTTTTCTCAATAGAAACCCAGTGCATGTTGATCATATCCGTGCTGTCAAAAAAGGGGCCAACCTAAGTTTCTGGGTGGATTTGCTCTGTCTGGCCTTCTTAGCTCAAGGAGAGTCAACATGCTTCCACTCGGAACTCTGTCTCTTGGTATCTAAGTCATAGCAGTAGATCCAGCTTTCATCACAGGGTACCAGAGCATCAACAAATGCCGAATCTGAATTGATCAGCTCGATCACCCCCTGCTGTCATGACAATATCTTTCTTCTGAGCACCCTTGGGACCAATTTCGCGCAAATCTCCATCATCACCAGTTCTTCGTGAATAATTGTGTTTACAGTTCCCACACTGACATCAAAGTGTGCACTTATTGTCTCTATAGACACACCAAGGTCCGTATACATAAAATTCTTTATTTGAATAATCAGTTCTGGTGTTCTGACTTCTTTACTTCTCCCACACCTCTCATCATCCCTCACAGACTCCCTGCCTTCCTTGAATCTCTTATGACACTCAAAAAATGATGCTCGATTTATGCAAGACTGCTAAAAAGCAGTTTAAAGTATCGCATATGTTTCTGTTGCATTTTTCTAAGTTTAAAACAAAATGTTATTGCATCTTGTGCTTATAAAGTGTCTTCGCGTCCAGATTGCATTTTTAACATTTACCAGCTGTGACAATCAGGCTTTAGTGGGGTGCATTTCAATTCCAGCTGTATTTATTTGAACCTGAAATCATACACATTGCTCAGTCATTTCATAAGTAGGTTAGCAATAACATATTTAATTTTCAAGCGCTTAGAACACTTTTAGATGTACATAAAGTCTGGAAACTTTTTAAGCCACCTCGTAGATGAAGGTCGAAAGAAGAGATATTAGGTATAGTAACGAATATCAGAGAGTTAGACTCAGAGAGTTATAATCGGATAGTGGAGACATCGGACGATTCCGTAACGTAATTGACGGCAATGTGTAGAATTTTTCCTCAAAGACTTACCTGACACGCATCCGAAAATAAAGACACTTATAACCAGTAACAAGAAGTTGTTTTGATGTTGCCGCGCATGCAACCAAGTTGGAATTTCAACGTCTTCGTGTTAAGTGCTAACTCCTGGCGAACAAAAGAACGAGTGTAACGCAAGGTATACTCCTGTGCGCTACGCACGCATAAAGTTATTACTGTCAACGAAAGTCTACTTGGATTGAAAACAGTAGTCCGTTAAGACTAGTATGTTAAAGGACATTCTCGGATAATTGTACGCGTCTAGTTTATTGAAGTTGTGTATTGTATACACACACGCCTTAATACGTTGATATGCAGTATGTCAAATACACCCATGACAAAGAAGTGAAATCTTATTCATGCATGTAACAAACATTGCTGTGAATACTCTTTCTAAGAAACGAACAGTGATGGGTTTATAAATAGATATTTTATACATACGACATGTAAAAACACATGCCATTGATGGTTATATAACGTGCGTTTATAATGCCATAAAGGGGTGATATGTGTATATAACCTTAGCTATCTATGCAATCCCCTCTCCCTCTACACACTCTGTTAATTCAAACATTTCCTTTACGTATTTTTAAGAATTTAGAAAAATGGTGTTCTCTTGTTTCAGCAGGACCGTTGACGTTTCATACGCGTGTTTGACCATAAATTAGATGAAAATATGTTTTATTAATCTTTTCTTATTGAACAATATTGGTTTAAACATGCTTAATTTGTTCGTTGTACATATCTAGTAAATTTGAGATTTAGCTTATTCCGCTATGAGTGAATGAATGAATAAACCGTAGCGAAGGTATGCCCTCTCATGGGTACCATTATAGTTCGATTGTTTCTCTTTTTTGCTTTCCTTGTCTCTTTGCGTTAATATGAGGTTTACGGGTTAATTTTTTAAATAATCATTAATCTTAATCGCGGAAAGAAATAAGAATCACAACTTTCTACTCCGCCACCCACACACACGTGGCCATGTTTAATTCGCGAATGCAAATGCCACCAATTTTCACCCCCGTGAAACAATATCGTTCCTTAACATCTTCATTAAACGGGAAAGACCAGTTTTTAGGCCATAACTTTTCATTAATATATGGCGAGAGGGGCTGAACGCATCCGGGTGTGGCAGTGGTGGTGTCAGGGTGGGGAATGATACTGTGGTCGGGTAGTGGAAGGTGCGGTGGTGCTTACTAGGAGTTACTACGAACGAACGGGACGTCGAAGATAGTTAAAGGTAACAAGCTTGCGCATCTCTTCCTCGCTTTCATACCCTCTGCCTGATTGACTTCCTGTCTGCCACACACCGAGAAGAAATATTGTTCTGATAATAGGGACAAAAACCTCCTAATCTTGAACATTTTTCTTGGATTCTCTTCCTTTTTATTCAAGTTTAGTTTTTATTTTTGTATTTCGTTTCCTTTAATTCTCAGATTGTTACGCGTTATTGTCCGGTGTGATATAATATATCAACGTGTCGAGGGCAATCTTTTTTTTTTCACTGTTGACGTTTGCCCACCCCACGCACACTACTCTAACGCCCATCTTAACCCAGCCACAGCGTTGCCTTAAAACGACCCTATCTGATGCCCCGTGTTTAAATTCAGACACATACATAAACAAAAGATATCATTCTGATTTCCTTTTTTTCCTTTTATTTTCAATCAATTTTATTTTAAACTAGCCAACCCGTCCTGGCGTTACCCGGGAAGTATGAATAAACTAATCTATTCCTGCTAACCCATCTTCCTTTTTTTCTTTATTTTTGGATTTTTAAGTCCGTGAACTTTGTTTTTCTATGTATAAAGATTGACATGGAAGAAACGAAATGCATTGTGATGGAATTAAATTGCTTAATGAAATTACTGTTTTATCAATAAACTTAATTGTTTTGTTGGAGCGCACTCACTTGTGTATGCATGCGTGCGTGCTATAACACTTTGCACCCCGTGCTAAGCAATAAAAACAATTGTCAAATAAGAAAACATCTAAAAGATGGATACTGAATTAATTTAAGTTTTTTTATTACGAGATATGTGATTATTATTATTATTATTATTATTATTATTATTATTATTATTATTATCATTATTATTATTATTATTATTATTATTATTATTATTATTATTATTTACCTTCATAGCGTCGCTAGCATATCAACAACTAAAGATATTATAAAGCTGGTATTCTCTCATAGTAAAAACACTTAACTGATACAATTTAAATAGATGTTTTTCCTGTATAATCGAGGTTAGTGTTAAGAGGCCAATCCTTTCATGTTTAACTTATAATCTAAAATATGGGGCTCACTTATTGCTGATGCGCCTTTATTGATGAATGCCGTCGGAGCTGCTTGGACGTTTTTGTAGGCCCTATCTTTTTCAAAACCAAACCTAATCTTGCATCTAATTTCTTGTAGAGGAGTTAAATAAATAGAGCAAATCGAAAAGTGGCTTTTTAATCTCACAACTAGTGCGACAAAAGCTTTAACGTTATACAGAGGATGGAAGATTGTATTTTTCTGTATACGTTTCTTGATATGAGTTATCTTGATGGATTGACACGACTTATACTTTTGCAACCTATGGTAATCTGTTATGCAGAGTTCAAATCATATCCTGGTCATTTATACACTAATACTGTAAGAACATTTATTAAAGCGCAATTTCTATCCCCAACTCATGAATAAAACAACAACGTGTTAAAATAATCGTTTACACTGGCCTATTTGGCAGATTCAAGTTAGTGTTCGCTAATTGATTTGAAGGCTATGGTTCAATCTACGTTTGAGTCACACCAAAGACTAAAAAATACAAAGTGATATTACCTTGCTTGAACACCCCGTATTATAAAGCGTGGATCAAGGGCAAGTTAGACAATTCTTCTAAGGGAATCATGTAGTAGTCAATAAAAAGTAGCTTTTGGGCCGTCCTCGACTATAGTCAACCACTTTATATTTGTACATTAAGTAATCGATGTTTGTTATTTAAACCCTAGGATGCTGAATTTCTGTAAAGTTGGGACACCAAAGCCCAATAAAAGCTTAATATAAGATAGATATGTGAAATGTCATAATCATTACAGACATTAACTATTAATTCGGCACCCAGGGTCCGAATCCATTTTGGGTCTATAATGTTCACTTACACACTAATCTATTTTAAAAAGGTATTTATGGACTGAGTTTGATTGCTTATGTGCGGTTTAAGACAGGAATTTGTTTAAATTGTATTTAAAGATGACCGTGTTTTAATTAGCAATGAAGCAGTCCAGCAGAAATGTGATTCTCACAGCTATGATTTGCGTAGTCGTTTAGCTTTACTGTATGTCAAGTCCTGTATGATTATTATGTCGAAATATAAGCACGAAGGATCATTTTCATTCATCTTAATGACTTTCATCTTAAAGTTAAATAGAAGTTTAATATTTCTCCTGTCTTCAGTCAGCAGGAAATAGTTTCTCTTAAACTAGAGGGAGGGGTTTGTAAATTCATTTAGGAGAAGAGAAAGGAAGAAAGGAAAGGTAAAACTGGAGGTAGTAAAGATTAAAATAGTTGAATAAAAGTGAGGAATGACAAAGAGGGCGCCAGCAAACGATATTTCATATTTCAGACCATTTGAGATTGTGTAGATCGTAAAAAAGTTTCACCGAAATTAGGTCATATTTTCTGTCCATAAACCTCGAAGTTGGTCGTTTAAGTTTTTATTTATTTATTTATTTATTTTTAATTGCTTTTAATTTTACGCTAAGTTTTTTAAAAGATCAGATCCTTTTGTAAGATGCTAAATCAGACTTCATTTTTTTTATAAGTGTTTTCTAGGACTATAAAATCAGTGTTTTAAATGTGTATCTGAGTAATTTATATATTTATTTATGAAACTTATTATATAGTATTTATATTAACTTTTAGTTATATATATATACATATATACAAATATCCATACATATATAAAGGTATATACACATGTATATTGTGTTTTAAATTTTTATTTATTTGTTTATTTCTGCATTTATTTTTTGTTTTATTTTTATTTTTATATTTTTTCATTATTTTTATTTACTTTTTTATTTTATCATCTGTTATTTTATTACATTTATTTATTTGTATTTATTTATGTAATTATGTATCTATTTATCTTTATCTAGATCCTTTTACAGAGGTTTTAAATATGTTTTTGAATGTCACCTAAAATCACATGTAATCTCTTTCGCTTGATAGTCTTCTCTAAATAAAATCCTACGATTCTTTTGGGGACTTAATTTATCTTTTATAAAAATACACATTTATTTTCTTTAAGTCGTTGTGTATATTTGAGAGAATCATTCATTAAATTATATTGTTGGGAATTTTCAGGTTGTTGCGAGTCGTGTCTCAATATATATTAGGGAATAATAATGGTTAACTATTTAAATCAATATAATGAGAAAAAAAAGTAGCACTACAGAAACATGTAAGAAGAAACAAAAACATAAAAGTTTTAGCATTTAGTTTATTGAGAATGTAAGTAGGTAATTGATATTTTAGGCTTACCTGGTTGTTAGTGGTTGGGTTAATCAATTGGGATATTTAACTAAATGGGTGCGTTAAGTATATATATATATATATATATATATATATATATATATATATATTTATATATATAATTCATTCGTTAATTTATTACCCACACAGCAGCAGCCGTATAGCGCAATGGTGAGAAGACTTGACTGTCATTTGGGCGATCGGGTTTAGATCTTAGCTTTAGGCAGTTGCCAGTCTAGTCGCACTGATGAGCTGTGAAACAGCGAAACAGTATTGTATATATATATATATATATATATATATATATATATATATATAATTTCTAGTTTTAATAAGTTTATAGATTGTTTATAATATAATTAAATTAAACCATGAAGTAATATTACGGTTACTAAAAAAAATCTTCTTTATGATGTATGCAGTTTATGGAAGTTTCTAATCTTTTATTGAGTAACTTATCTCTCTCTCTTTAAACTTTATGATAAATATTTTTTCCGTAAGAAAAAGATAACATAGAGGGCGAAGAGAATAACATTTTTTTACTTTTTTCAGGATATTCTATTGTATGGTTAGTATTAAATTTTTTTCTAGTAAGTTATTCATAGTATCCTCAATATGATGTATTAATTTTTCTCTTGGGATTTTCTTAGGAACTTTTGTGACATCTGAACAATTCCTTGAATGTATTCCCTTCCACACCAATATAGTACTTACTATTATTAGGTTGCTTTTGTGTGGATATTTTCGCTCTGTAAATTACCGAGGTTACTAAGCAATTTCCACTCAATGGGCATTCGTGTTTTTTTTCTGCAATTACAAGATTTAGTGATGCTATTTTTATTTAGTTCTGACGTATTATTAAGAATCTTCATAATATGTTTCTTTATTATTTTCTGTAAATCTTCCCTAAAGCAATAGCTTATTTATATCGTATTTTATTGATGATTTTATTGAGAATATTATTGGGTGGATGTGTTGCTTTATTAGATTAAGGATTTTTCCCAAGTAAGTTTGGATATTTAAATCAAACGGGAGGGTGAACCATATAATTTCCCTTCTTTTATTCCTATTTGTCTTGGTATTAGATGTAGGCTGACTATATTCCCGTTTTGTATTTTTTGTAACCACTATTTTTTAGTGCTTTATCATAGCACAGTTTTTTGCGAGTTACAAAATGTCTACACTTGAGGAATTTTTGCTTATTATTTTACTGATGGAATTAAGGATGTGTTTTATTATAGACTAGCGAGGGTTACCCGGCGTTGCCCGGGTGTTTGTAGGTGTGTGTATGGGGGGATAAGTAATAACCCTGAAACGATGTTAAAAAATCGGAAAAACAAAAACCAAAAAAAAAAACAGCAAAAAAAACCGCTGTGTGTATAGGGGTGGAGTAAACTAAAGAATAAGCAAAGTAAAAAAAATAAAGAAACGTTGCCTGCGTGTCTAAAGATGTAAAAGAAAAAAATAGCTTTGGTCGTGAGGCTGGATTGAACCCGGGAGCCTTGACGCGGAGGTGAAACAAACTCCAACCACTTAACCGTGTAGGCTAAGAGTAAGAGGAATTGATTATAGTGTTAAAATAAGGCTTATAAAGCGAATGAAAGAGGTTTGATTGACAGATAGCCACTAAACGAGGTCATCGCGGGAGCGTTACGAGATGACGTAGCAGTATTTTAGTTTTCTTGTTTTACTTCACATTAGCGTTTATTAAATTACGTATTTCGTTTCCTGTCTAGACATCTCTCTGTCTATCTGTCTCTCTATCTGTCTGTCTCTCTATCTCTGTTTGCGTTTGTGTATGTATGTGTCTCTCTCTTTCTCTCTCTCTCTCTCTCTCACACACTTCGTCTTCCTTACTCTAAAGACTGTTACTAAAAAAGAAAATGGCGTCTTGCTGGGTTTTTTTTTTGTAAAACTTCGATCGTTAATGTTTTTTGTAAGCGTATTTTTTTTTACTTCACATTTTTGGCTTGTTATTTTTCGTTTAACTATCGTATATAACTATTTTTAATGTGCTAATGACTGGTAACGTTGTCATAGTGTAGAAGTTCATAGTTTAGCTTGTGTGAGGGTTATTTTTTTTTACCGATAACAACATTTTTAAATTTTAAATTCAGACTGCCATTAGAGCTTGCTGACGTCAAGGTCACGTGACATGATTCAGCGGGTTTTAAATACAAATTGACCCAAAATAAACTGTCCCGTGTATACTTTATGTAGAAGAGTTGACGCCCGTATTTTTGGGGGCAGTTATAAATCGATTTAAAAATATGTAATGTTTAACATTAAAATGTCACTTTTTGCCCCCCCCCCTGCAGAAAATCGATCAGTTGACGAACTTCTGAGGGTCCTTTTTGGCTAATCTTTCGATATCTGTCGTCCGGAGGGTGGGGCTTTAATATGATACCAAATTTGTGAATTTTTGTTCCATCGGTCCAAAGTTTTTAGCAGACACACAAACATACATACATACATTTTCGCTTTTCTATATATAGATTTTGGTCGATTTGAATGTGGATTTACATATATTGTCGGTATTATCTTTTTTGTAAGGTGCATGTATTTTGTTTTATTTTAATCTAGAGTTACATCTTAAATGATTAACTGTTTTGGTACGTAATACTATTTCTACTTTTAATTAATTATTCTGAATTCCTTAAGGATTATATTCTCATTTTTTTACATTAAGGTCCATTTGAGTCTTTTATAATCATAAGTTCATCGTCTCTATATAAGCCTGTATTTTCTCTCTCAATGTCCTTAGTTAAATTATACAAGACATATAATCCCACTAGATCAGTCATATCAGCCGAATCCGTGGGGGGCATAGAAACCTCAAAAGGGCCAACCTGATCTTTTCTAAATCCGTTTTGTTTTGCATCTCTTAATAATTTCGTTTTCATCCTCTGTAAGTAAGGGTTGCTAATTCCAAAACGTCCTCGGAAAGCTCGTTTCCTGTCTACATATTTATGTAGACATTTAAACACGTTGCTCCCAGATTTTTTTTACTCCCAGGGTAGCTCCTATAAATCATTGTAGGTCATGCGCTTGAGTAGCAATATGACTTGTTTTGGACGAATGCATTTTTAAAGATTACATTCGACTAAAGAACCAAAGTGTTATGTTTTTTTTTTTTTTTTTTTTTACAAAGGCATCACCACATTATCAAGGCCCAGAGGCCACTCAAGGATAAGGGTTAAAGAGTGTACAGTAGAAATTGGTCAATATAGTAATCATTAGTAATGAAAATTTGGTAAATTTAATAGCTTATATGGAACGGCTCATCAAGAACTTATTTACTTTAGACTTGAACACAACCAACAATCATTGGTATTTTATGAGTCTTATTGTTTCAATGTCAACAGTTTTTAATGTTAAGACGCTCCACCTCTATACGTCAACCACAGAACCCCCTAAAGTTTAACCAAAATGGACGGTGACAACGGGTTAATTTAACACTGCCTTCCCTGTCATCAACCGATCACCGGCAGCATAACGCTCTAACATTTCATTTGCTGGAATACTTGTTTTTTGTGTTTATCAAACTCGTGTATTGGTTTATATGGCGTCGTAAAAAAATTAAAAAAACACGTCATCAAAACGTTTTTTTTCTTGATCATGGAGTTTCTCCCCGATATTAAATTAAATTGCCCGGGTTACCCACTAACAAAGGAAAGAAAGTGCATGTAAATATACACGTAGATGTAGAAATACAGTAAATATAGAAATACAGGTAGATGTAGAAATACAGGTTAATATAGAAATACAGGTAAATGTAGAAATACTGGTTAATATAGAAATACAGATAAATGTAGAAATACAGATAAATGTAGAAATACAGGTAAATATAGAAATACAGTAAATGTAGAAATACAGTAAATGTAGAAATACAGATAAATGTAGAAATACAGGTAAATATAGAAATACAGGTAAATATAGAAATACAGATAAATGTAGAAATACAGGTAAATGTAGAAATACAGTAAATATAGAAATACAGATAAATGTAGAAATACAGATAAATGTAGAAATACAGTAAATGTAGAAATACAGGTAGATGTAGAAATACAGGTAGATGTAGAAATACAGTAAATGTAGAAATACAGGTAAATATAGAAATACAGTAAATGTAGAAATACAGTAAATGTAGAAATACAGCAAATGTAGAAATACAGGTTAATATAGAAATACAGGTGGATGTAGAAATACAGGTAAATGTAGAAATACAGGTAAATGTAGAAATACAGGTTAATATAGAAATACAGGTAGATGTAGAAATACAGGTAAATGTAGAAATACAGGTAAATGTAGAAATACAGTAAATGTAGAAATACAGGTAAATGTAGAAATACAGGTAAATATAGAAATACAGTAAATGTAGAAATACAGTAAATGTAGAAATACAGTAAATGTAGAAATCCTGATAAATGTAGAAATACAGGTAAATATAGAAATACGGGTAAATATAGAAATACAGGTAGATGTAGAAATAAAGGTAGATGTGGAAATACAGTAAATGTAGAAATATAGGTAAATATAGAAATACAGTAAATGTAGAAATACAGTAAATATAGAAATACAGTAAATGTAGAAATACAGGTTAATATAGAAATACAGATAAATGTAGAAATACAGGTAAATGTATAAATACAGGTAAATATAGAAATGCAGTAAATGTAGAAATACAGTAAATGTAGAAATACAGTAAATGTATAAATACAGATAAATGTAGAAATACAGGTAAATGTAGAAATACAGTAAATATAGAAATACAGGTAGATGTAGAAATACAGGTAGATTTAGAAATACAGGTAGATGTAGAAATACAGGTAGATGTAGAAATATAGGTAAATGTAGAAATACAGTAAATGTAGAAATAAAGGTAAATGTAGAAATACAGGTAAATATAGAAATACAGTAAATGTAGAAATACAGTAAATGTAGAAATACAGGTAAATGTATAAATACAGGTAAATATAGAAATGCAGTAAATGTAGAAATACAGTAAATGTAGAAATACAGTAAATGTATAAATACAGGTAAATATAGAAATGCAGTAAATGTAGAAATACAGTAAATGTAGAAATACAGTAAATGTATAAATACAGATAAATGTAGAAATACAGGTAAATGTAGAAATACAGTAAATATAGAAATACATGTAGATGTAGAAATACAGGTAAATGTAGAAATACAGGTAGATGTAGAAATACAGGTAGATGTAGAAATATAGGTAAATGTAGAAATACAGTAAATGTAGAAATAAAGGTAAATGTAGAAATACAGGTAAATATAGAAATACAGTAAATGTAGAAATACAGTCAATGTAGAAATACAGTAAATGTAGAAATACAGATAAATGTAGAAATACAGTAAATGTAGAAATACAGTCAATGTAGAAATACAGTAAATGTATAAATACAGATAAATGTAGAAATACAGGTAAATGTAGAAATACAGGTAAATGTAGAAATACAGGAAGATGTAGAAATATAGGTAAATATAGAAATATCAGTAAATATAGAAATACAGATAAATGTTGAAATACAGGTAAATGTATAGATACAGGTAGATGCAGAAATACAGTAAATGTAGAAATAAAGTAAATGAAGAAATACAGGTAGATGTAGAAATACAGTAAATGTAGAAATAAAGTAAATGAAGAAATACAGGTAGATATAGAAATACAGGTAAATGTAGAAATACAGGTAAATGTTGAAACACGGGTAAATGTTGAAATACAAGTAAATATAGAAATACAGGTAAATGTAGAAATACAGGTAAATATAGAAATACAGGTAGATGTAGAAATACAGGTAAATGTAGAAATACAGGTAGATGTAGAAATACAGGTAAATGTAGAAATACAGGTAAATGTAGAAATACAGTAAATGTAGAAATACAGGTAAATGTAGAAATACAGGTTAATGTAGAAATACAATAAATTTAGAAATGCAGGTAGATGTAGAAATACAGGTAGATGTAGAAATAACGGTAGATGTAGAAATAAAGTAAATGTAGAAATAACGGTAAATGTAGAAATACAGGTAGATTTAGACAGAGTAGTTCCTAACTGAATAGAGGGACTAGCGTGTATTGAGCAACATATGACAAATTACTGCCCATCTCTTTCTTCAATTTCTAACATCTCTTTGTGAATTATGCATGGCTTTTTAAACTAATAACTTATAAACTAATAACTAATAAACAAAAACTAATAACTAATAAACTAAACAGGAGTAGGATAAAGAGGAAAAACAAAAGAAAACGGACATGAGCGGAATATAGGGTGAAAAATAAAACGTAGTAGTAGTAGTAGTAGTAGTAGTAGTAGTAGTAGTAGTAGTAGTAGTAGTAGAAGATTAAGGAGCAAGGAATCGGATTAAGACTTTGTTAGAGAATTGGCAATAATAATTAACGCCAAGCAGAACATTAAGGAGATAGCAAGAGAATTATAAAAAATATAACGATGCCCATGATGATGATGATGATGATGATGATGATGATGATGATGATGATAATAATGATGATGATGCTGATGACGATTAGGAAGAGGAAAAGAACAAAAAACTAACAATAAAATTTACATGAAATATAATAGAACAAGATTTTTTTTAAATTAAGCTAGTAAAATATAAACCGGAAGTGCTGGAAAAGCGAAGCCTCGTTTTAATGATGGCTTCACAATAAGTTCGAAACATAAAATGAAGCCATGTTTAGTCTGACTGCCATAGACTTTGTATTTCATTAAAGCCACTCAGTTTTATTGCACATTTCAATTGCTTTTATTTCATTAATAAATATTCAATCGGAACACCGGTTCTTTTAGTTGCCAGATCGCCGTGACTGCTAACAGAATCCTCGTCTTTATATCCACTTTGTATCTATGTTTTATGTGTTTCGGTGTCATTAAATATTTGTTCCTTCTGATTCTAGTCCCTTTGCATTTTAAGAAACACGACTTGAAACGTGTTGACGAATTTGCCAAGCATTTCATTTAAGTTTCCGTTTTCGTTTTTTAACTGTGTCTACATGAGATCTTGTGTGGGTCGGTCTTTCAAGAAATTGCACCGCTAAACGCTTAGATTGAATAGCCGCATATTAAAGAGATGCGTCCAAGCACTTGTAAAATTCTGATAATACCTCTCAGCCGGTCTGTCACAAGTAATTTCAAAATAACGTGTGCTGCTTTTGGTTTTAAATAGCGCTTCATTCACACGCACACATACGCGCGCAAACACACACACACACACACATATATATATATATTTATATATATACATATATATAATATATATATATATATATATTATCGTGACGTCCGCTGACTTGACAATGAATACACTCTATAAGAGTGACTGTTCGTTTAATCGTGAAGGCAGAATGGCGCAATCGTAAACCATGCCCTCATTATTTGTCACGACATGGTTCCAGTGGCAAGAAAAATTCAAATACGGCTGGAAACAATGCCAAGGGAAGCGGAGAGCATGTACAAAACCCAGCCTTTCCAAACTGTCAACCATCTTAACACAGATCAAGTTCATGATGTCTTAACTGCGGTCATCTTACAAAGACTAGTGTGTCAACATGTATCGTATATATAATATATATCTAATATATAATATTAGGTCTGTATAAACCGGAAATAATAATATAACAATAATAATATATTTTTATTATTTCTATCTCGAGGATTTTTGCTAAAATCATTACAAGTTGTTTCAGTCGACTGAACAATAAAATTAACCTGCCGATCTCGTCAGATAATCTAAGTCAAAAGTTTTAATTTGCGAAAATCCCCAAGGTTGACATAATAAAAACGTATTGAGCACGTTTTACTTGTTTTTTTTTTTACCAAATATACGTCCTAATATATATACATACATATATATATATATGTATATATATATATATACATACATATATTATGACGTATATTTAGTAAAAAAAAACAGGTAAAAAGTGCTCAATACGTTTTTATTATGTCAACCTTGGGGATTTTATATATATATACGTCCGTATATATATAATCTTGGAAGTTTTTTAAACTATTTAATTTTATTTTTTTATCATTTGTAAGAAAACTATTTAGTCAGTAAGTCATTTAATAACCTGCAATCACTGCATCAACTTTCTAATACTAATGGCAATTTAAGGCATCATCAGTTGTTTACCATGAAACAATGTTTCGGGGATATAAAAATGAATTTCTTACGTGTGAGATTCAGCCGTTTCCAAATTCAAAATTGATATATTTTTTAATTTACCAGTCTTGTACTTATAAGATCAGGACTGGTCCAATTGACTACTTATCACCTCTACTATGATTAGTACTTTATATATTTACATTCTTATTTATTGAAAATTAACAATATATAAAGGTTAAAAATATATATAAATATACATTTTTTTACTTGCAGGAGAAATAAAAGTAACGAAATCTTTCATTCTCTGTGAAAGAATGATTTCATCCGAAATTAATGAGAAATATTTTCACTAAATAGTAAAATGCTTGCAACTTAAAATGTTGTTTTCTAAACAGTTTGTCTGTTAATTCAATGTATATATATATATATATATATATATATATATATATATATATATATATATATATATTACGTATATTATATCGCAATATATATGATAAATAAGTAACACAGAATTTTACGTGTTTCATCCTAGTGAGGATTCGTCAGGCTATTATATGGAATTGGTGTTTATATATAAATGTGGTACTGGGTGTCCTAAGCAGCCAATCAGATTCTGGACTAGAAACCACAGTACCACGGGAATATTTAAAAACACGAAGTAACATCGATCCCATGCAATAGCTTTACGGATTCTCACGAAGATGAAATGCGGAAACTTCTGTGTAGTGTAATTACCATATTTATTTTCTAAACTTACTACCTAGCTCTACTTACGTATTTAGCCTAGGTCTGGTAAAATTACCCGATTGTTAAGAGATTGTGATAGTGGAAACGTGAAACTAAGCAGATAAAAACGGTAATAAAAAAGATATTTTTTGCTCTACAATAGTATTGAGCACTTTTTCAGGTTTTTACTACTTACCATATATATATACATATACATATATACATATATATATATATATATATATATATATATATTGAGAAATACACATTGTTTTTTATTATAGACTGGACGATTATTTTGAGGGATTGAGGGTGTGTCACACTCTTTTGGTAATGTGTGATAGAATGGCATTCTTAATCACAATAGAAGTATGGGGTCTGCCTGTATGCACTGATGCTAGATTCAATGAGAAGTGGAAATGTAAAAACAAGCTCGACAAACCTGAACTATGATTATGAACTGCGGCCAACTTTTAGCCATAAACACTTTGCAAACAAGTGCAAGTATGTATTATGCTGAAGTACTTTTGCGATGTTTACTTCTTCTCTGGCTCTTAACAAGTGGTTGTTGCCGACCGGTCACGCAGGCCGGTTCTGTGTCCGTCGATCGTGTTCCAGCATTTGGGTGACTGCAGCGAGGGATCCACCGCTTGGTCCGGCTCGTATCTCAAGTGGCCTCTCTGCAAACAAGTCGAGCCCATCTGATATTTACCTTTTGGCAATTGACATGTGTGCGCGACTTGGGTTGCAACATTAATCATGGAACTTGAGACGACTTGTTTTATGTTTTGATTTCTACGTTTTTAGAAGTTGGGCTTTTTTTTGTTCGGGGTTTTGTTTTTGACTTTCTTTATCTTAGACATTTTTTTAGTTAAGTTGGGAGATTTTCTAGGACTCCATTTTGGGTTTTTGCAGTTTTTAAATACAATAGTTTAAAAATTGATCATGTCGTGTTTGTTGCTTTCTTAGTGTCTAATAATGATTTTCGCGGTTTTATATTTTGAAGTATTTCATTCATATAATAAATTTTTATTACTAATGTATTGTTATTGTTTCTTTGTTTTCTAGTGTTGGGTTCTTCTATATTTTTTTTTCAAAGTAAATGTCTTATATTGTTTGTTTAAAACTCTTTTCTTCTATCCTTTCTACCTCTAAAAATTTTCTATCCTGTACTTTAAAGAACCTCAAAATCTATTAAACTGTAGGCGGGAAATAGCAAACAACCGTGTTCACAAAATAAAACTTACTCTATGGTAGCAATACAAAAAAACTTTAAAACTAACAATAACAATAGAAAACAAGCAAATAAATAAATTAAATAAACATGAATATACATAAACGATCACACACATATATGTATATATATATGTATATATATATGTATATATATATATATATATGTGTGTATGTGTGTGTGCATGTATGTGTGTACACATAGGTATATTTATATGTATAAAAAAAGAAAAGGAAACCGTCTACCTAAAACCACTAACCTAGTTCTAAAACAGATGCTTTGTTTGATAAAATGCATGCCCATTGGCTGATAGGAAGGGGCGCGGTGGATACTAAAAGCTGATTGGCCAACTAGAAATCCTCAACATATATAAAAACAAGAGGCAACCACAGAATTCGCGCATAAGCCTGATGAATCCTATAGTTGGATGAAACGCAGAATATTCAGTGTAGCTTACTCGCCATATATATTTTATAAATTACTAACTAGCTCTACCTACGTATTGAGCACTTTTGAAGTAAATACTTTACGTTTACGCATAAATCTATTAAATTTATGTGAATAAATGAAGTAGTTATATATATATATATATATATATATATATATATATAATAAGGCTACCTAAATACACACGCATTGCTAGGTCTTCTATGTATTTTTCTTTTCGACATTATATTATCAGGCATTTTTATTTCTACGCAACAAAATTTCGTTTTCCAATGAGTATACAGATGAGAACATTCGTATTAACACAATAAATGATTGTTTCTGAGTAACGAAACAGACCCGTAAAAATGCTAAAAAAACTGTTTCGTAAGAAAATAAGTGTTTGGAACATGGAATGTAGCGACATAGTTATTCTTATATGTATATACATACAAACGTGCATACGTACGCACACGCATACGCACGCGCGCAAACACACACAGACACACATAAATACACACACATACATACATGCATACACACACATATATATATAAATATATATATATATATATATATATATATATATATATATGTATATATCGTCGTTGGCAAAAGTCGAATACGAGTATACATTCTGCTTATTAGGATAAGGCGAGTCCCAGCTACGTAATATTTTAGGTGATCCACGAGGCACAACTTCGTGTCACACACACTTTAGATATCACAATTCGCTGCGATAAACTTGTGCTTAACATGCAGATTCAGAAAGACATCTTGCAGTAAGTTGATGGGATACCTTTGTGGAGTACCATCTTGTCACCAATAAATCAGGGGACTTTATTCGGAGGTGCATCTCCGCCGGATAATATATATATATATATATATATAGATATATATATATATATATGTATATATATATATATATATATATATATATATGTCTGTGTGTGTGCACGCGTGCGTGCGTATAAAGATAAAATTCGGTAATATTAGTGCGAACACTGACGAATCATAAAATGACAAAATAGTATGATTCTCCAGTTATTGTACTAATATCCATATTACATAATTATTCCGTAATTAATATGAAAAATAGTATTATTTCTGATTACTTAAAGAAACAATTAAAATAGTCCGAATTCAATACAGATGGCGCAGGTTGTCTGACTTGCTAATTACTGCTTTTTAATGGGTTTTGTATATATATATATATATATATATATATATATATATATATATATATATATATATATATATATATATATATATATATATGACGAGGAGTTAGAGAAGGGAGAAATAGGGGAAGGTAAATAGAGGAAGAATATTTAAAGAAAAATAGTACACATACGTTTAACTTTTATATATTGTTGTCCATGTTCCGGTGCAACATCGGAAAATCACGTTAGATTTTATCAATAAAACATGCTTCCATATCTTCCCTGGACCCTTTTTGAAGCCAAGCGTGATAATGGCATTTTTATATTGTGCCGATGTCCTAGTGATTGTATGATTGATGTAAAGTTTTATGAAATGCTATTAAATGTATTCAGGTCAGTTACGGACTATGCTTTTAGGAATATAATAACCAATAGTTTCCCTCCATTTATAGTAGAAATAGTAAGTTGGTTTAATTAGTCTTTAAACCCTCATCATTATTATTATCGAAATCGCCCCATGCAAAGCATAAATTGATTTGATGTAATGAGCTGAAAATACTACTTCAAGGTCAAAACTTGTCAACTATAAGTGTTAGATTTCATAGTTTCACAGGAAACAGCAATTCTTTCTCTCTTTGTCAGAATAATCACTTATGAAATGCCAAGACTAATATCCTAGAATGAATATAGAAACAACACTATAACAGGGCTGATATGCTTACATTCCTTTTCGTAATATTTTTCTTTTCATAATCCCTTCTGTTTTATTATTTTGAACAAGTAATGTTTATTGTACTGTTCTTCTATCTGAATTTGTAGACGAATGTAATTGATTTAAGAACTTATTCATCGAGATGAGGCCGTCACGATAACTACCGTATTAAAGTTTAGAACAACCTTGCACAAATGGTTAGACTTTTTAAATATAAATAACTTTCTCATTTCTCTTTACATGGCTTACTATACTTTGTTATTTTTATCAAATAGATTTAACTTTATTTAATATCGTGTGTTCTATGCTTATACCATTTTGTCAGTGATTTTCTTTGTTTGAACCGAGGCAGACTTCTACATAAAACTTGCGAAAACCGTGTCTTAGAATTGCTTGGTCTACATAAGTCTCTCTCGTTGGTCGCAGCTATTCGCTACTCAGCAAAATTGTAGATTTTACGACCGACGCCGATATTAGTAAAACTCAACAGTTAGATTCGAAATAAGGAAGGATTTAAATATTAGAATGAAGAAAAAACAATATAGCAATGGAGTCGCGATTTCAGGCGCGATTACTTACTACACACAAATACAGGAACGGCCATTAGATGACTGAGCCTAATGTCAATCTCTCCTTGATTTTCATCAGAGCCATGTTAGTCGGTTGCGGTCTTAATATCGCTTCATTGCAAATCTGCTTGTCATGTGAAGCCCTGTTAAGAATCGGAGTTCTATGCGGCAGAGATATGACACTACGAGGTTGCCATCGTCCTATAATTATGAGAAAATGTTCGATTTACGGAGGGGAGCATTGTCAATTCTGGTTTGGTAGGTTCAGAAAAAAAATGAAAGAAACGTTACTATTGCACCATAACCGTGGAAATCTGCTTGGATGTTATACAGAAGAACATTGCGTAAAGAAATACACCCGCTACCCAACATAATACAATACATGGGTTGCAGTAAAGAAAAGTATTACTTTATGGAGACGATGGGATTTACTCATGCCATGAAATATTTGCATAAGTAGAATTGTTTCCACGTTTTCAGATTTCACGAGGACTAATGGAGCAGTGGCTAGAGTACTTGGGAAAATAAATTGTAAAAGTGATATTTTCCTGAAGGTTGAAGGTTCAATTCTCAATGTGTACGACCGAAAAAATACAATAACGAATTACTTAGGACCTCTATTCAGTCAAGGCTGACGGAACAAAAGCATGGTATCCCCGTGAAGTAAATAAAGCGTTCCTTTCGAAGTTCCGTTTAAATCCTCGGATTCTGACGGAAACATTCCCGAGTTCGACAAGGTACACCTGGAGAAGGTTACATTGACTGATACACTGTGAAAATGACACTCAGGATGCGAACAATAGTCCAAGAATCCAAATAATATGAATTGAATACCTTATATTTCTGCAGCCACATAAAGTCACACTAATAAGCGTTCATCATTCCGCGATGCATTTCATGGTGGCGTTTAGTTTGTACTTTGTACGTCAAAACATGAGGATTTATCAACAACGTTCAGACTAAGATCCTTACACTAACCTAACCTTAACCTAATTCTACTGACTTTGACGTATGTCTTGATAGAAAGTCAATGTGGAGACTGCACCTAATATAAACTTAACCTAAGACGATGTCTAGCGTAATCCGACGTGTCTAGACATGCCTCAACGTGCAGACCTTAACCTTACGTACATCGGACAACGTGCAGGTTGTCAACATCATAATCCAAAGTGCTTCTGTAAAACAAACTGAATTCGAACTTGGAAAACTGACGTTGTCAGTCCGTGTCCTTAGCAACGTAGCAACTTTAGGAGAGATAAAAAAAACTCTATAGGCTCTGTATATTTACCGGACGCGATTATATTTATAAAAATCTGATGGCGATAAGTGTTGTGAGGACGCATCCATGCACTAAAAATGAACTATTCCGAACTGTATAAATTAACTGAGAATTATGACTCTCTGTGTGTTCATTGTATTTTCGTAGTCCGACACTTATTTGGCGTTACTTACTACGACGGTTGCTCTTTGTGTATGCTGTTTTTGTGTCTTTTTTCCAATATATTTCATCTTTTCTAACAAGGATTAAAACAGCCTTAGCAACCCGCGTGTGGGAGCATTATTAATCATTAAATGGAGAAAATTGAACACAAACCATCATACTCCCCAACATTAAAACAGTGATCACTTTACAATGTGGAAAAATACCATATTCTATAGTCACTTCACGACCCAGGAATAAGCCGTTTAAATGTGCAGAGCGAATCCCCGAAAACGAGAGCACTCTTTATAAACTAGGACAGTAAAAAAAAAGAATTTAAAAAAAAAGTATATATATTTTTATATATTTTTGTATAATTGATATATTTTTATTATTATATAGTTTTTTTTACAATTCATTTGCATTTATTTTTATTTATTTTAATTTTATTTTATTATATTTTTATTTTATTCTTATATCTTATAATTTACATTTTATAAAATTTATATTTATATATTATTTATTTTAATTTAAAATGATTTAAGTCATTATATTGGAAAATAAATAAATCTGATTGTAAGAGTATTCTAATCCCTTAGGCTAGATAAGAACTTAACCCCCCCCCAAAGAAAAACTACATTAAAATGTTAAAATTCTAATCCCTTAGGCTAGATAAGAATTTAACCCGCACCCCCAAAGAAAAACTACATTAAAATGTTAAAATTCTAATCCCTTAGGCTAGATAAGAATTAAACCCCCACCCCCAAAGAAAAACTACATTAAAATGTTAAAATTCTAATCCCTTAGGCTAGATAAGAATTTAACCCCCCCCCAAGAAAAACTACATTAAAATGTTAAAATTCTAATCCCTTAGGCTAGATAAGAATTTAACCCCCACCCCCGAAGAAAAACTACATTAAAATGTTAAAATTCTAATACCTTAGGCTAGATAAGAATTAAACCCCCCCAAAGAAAAACTACATTAAAATGTTAAAATTCTAATCCCTTAGACTAGATAAGAATTTAACCCCCCCCAAAGAAAAACTACATTAAAATGTTAAAATTCTAATCCCTTAGGCTAGATAAGAACTTAACCCCCCCCAAAGAAAAACTACATTAAAATGTTAAAATTCTAATCCCTTAGGCTAGATAAGAATTTAACCCCCCCCAAAGAAAAACTACATTAAAATGTTAAAATTCTAATCCCTTAGGCTAGATAAGCATTTAACCCCCCCCCCAAAGAAAAACTACATTAAAATGTTAAAATTCTAATACCTTAGGCTAGATAAGAATTTAACCCCCCCAAAGAAAAACTACATTAAAATGTTAAAATTCTAATCCCTTAGGCTAGATAAGAATTTAACCCCCCCCCAAAGAAAAACTACATTAAAATGTTAAAATTCTAATCCCTAAAGGCTAGATAAGCATTTAACCCCCCCCCCAAAGAAAAACTACATTAAAATGTTAAAATTCTAATCCCTAAAGGCTAGATAAGAATTTAACCCCCCCCCCCAAAGAAAAACTACATTAAAATGTTAAAATTCTAATCCCTACAGGCTAGATAAGAATTTAACCCCCCCCCCAAGAAAAACTACATTAAAATGTTAAAATTCTTATCCCTAAAGGCTAGATAAGAATTTAACCCCCCCCCAAAGAAAAGCTACATTAAAATGTTAAAATTCTAATCCCTTAGGCTAGATAAGAATTTAACCCCCCCCAAAGAAAAACTACATTAAAATGTTAAAATTCTAATCCCTTAGGCTAGATAAGAACTTAACCCCCCCAAAGAAAAACTACATTAAAATGTTAAAATTCTAATCCCTTAGGCTAGATAAGAATTTAACCCCCACCCAAAGAAAAACTACATTAAAATGTTAAAATTCTAATCCCTTAGGCTAGATAAGAATTTAACCCCCCCCAAAGAAAAACTACATAAAAATGTTAAAATTCTAATCCCTTAGGCTAGATAAGAATGTAACCCCCCCAAAGAAAAACTACATTAAAATGTTAAAATTCTAATCCCTTAGGCTAGATAAGAATTTAACCCCCCCAAAGAAAAACTACATTAAAATGTTAAAATTTTAATCCCTTAGGCTAGATAAGAATTTAACCCCCACCCAAAGAAAAACTACATTAAAATGTTAAAATTCTAATCCCTTAGGCTAGATAAGAATTTAACCCCCCCCCCAAAGAAAATCTACATAAAAATGTTAAAATTCTAATCCCTTAGGCTAGATAAGAATGTAACCCCCCCCAAAGAAAAACTACATTAAAATGTTAAAATTCTAATCCCTTAGGCTAGATAAGAATTTAACCCCCACCCCCAAAGAAAAACTACATTAAAATGTTAAAATTCTAATCCCTTAGGCTAGATAAGAATTTAACCCCCATTAAAGAAAAACTACATTAAAATGTTAAAATTCTAATCGCTTAGGCTAGATAAGAATTTAACCCCCCCCAAAGAAAAACTACATTAAAATGTTAAAATTCTAATCCCTTAGGCTAGATAAGAATTTAACCCCCCCCCCAAAGAAAAACTACATTAAAATGTTAAAATTCTAATCCCTTAGGCTAGATAAAGATTTTACCCCCCCCCAAAGAAAAACTACATTAAAATGTTAAAATTCTAATCCCTTAGGCTAGATAAGAATTTAACCCCCCTCCAAAGAAAAACTACATTAAAATGTTAAAATTCTAATCCCTTAGGCTAGATAAGAATTTAACCCCCACCCCCAAAGAAAAACTACATTAAAATGTTAAAATTCTAATCCCTTAGGCTAGATAAGAATTTAACCCCCCCCCCAAAGAAAAACTACATTAAAATGTTAAAATTCTAATCCCTTAGGCTAGATAAGAATTTAACCCCCCCCCAAAGAAAAACTACATTAAAATGTTAAAATTCTAATCCCTTAGGCTAGATAAGAATTTAACCCCCCCCAAAGAAAAACTACATTAAATTGTTAAAATTCTAATCCCTTAGGCTAGATAAGAATTTAACCCCCCCCCAAAGAAAAACTACATTAAAATGTTAAAATTCTAATCCCTTAGGCTAGATAAGAATTTAACCCCCCCCCCCCAAAGAAAAACTACATTAAATTGTTAAAATTCTAATCCCTTAGGCTAGATAAGAATTTAACCCCCACCCCCAAAGAAAAACTACATTAAAATGTTAAAATTCTAATCCCTTAGGCTAGATAAGAATTTAACCCCCCCCCAAAGAAAAACTACATTAAAATGTTAAAATTCTAATCCCTTAGGCTAGATAAGAATTTAACCCCCCCCCAAAGAAAATCTACATAAAAATGTTAAAATTCTAATCCCTTAGGCTAGATAAGAATGTAACCCCCCCAAAGAAAAACTACATTAAAATGTTAAAATTCTAATCCCTTAGGCTAGATAAGAATTTAACCCCCACCCCCAAAGAAAAACTACATTAAAATGTTAAAATTCTAATCCCTTAGGCTAGATAAGAATTTAACCCCCATTAAAGAAAAACTACATTAAAATGTTAAAATTCTAATCGCTTAGGCTAGATAAGAATTTAACCCCCCCCAAAGAAAAACTACATTAAAATGTTAAAATTCTAATCCCTTAGGCTAGATAAGAATTTAACCCCCCCCCAAAGAAAAACTACATTAAAATGTTAAAATTCTAATCCCTTAGGCTAGATAAAGATTTTACCCCCCCCCCAAAGAAAAACTACATTAAAATGTTAAAATTCTAATCCCTTAGGCTAGATAAGAATTTAACCCCCCTCCAAAGAAAAACTACATTAAAATGTTAAAATTCTAATCCCTTAGGCTAGATAAGAATTTAACCCCCACCCCCAAAGAAAAACTACATTAAAATGTTAAAATTCTAATCCCTTAGGCTAGATAAGAATTTAACCCCCCCCCAAAGAAAAACTACATTAAAATGTTAAAATTCTAATCCCTTAGGCTAGATAAGAATTTAACCCCCCCCCAAAGAAAAACTACATTAAAATGTTAAAATTCTAATCCCTTAGGCTAGATAAGAATTTAACCCCCCCCCAAAGAAAAACTACATTAAATTGTTAAAATTCTAATCCCTTAGGCTAGATAAGAATTTAACCCCCCCCCAAAGAAAAACTACATTAAAATGTTAAAATTCTAATCCCTTAGGCTAGATAAGAATTTAACCCCCCCCCCCAAAGAAAAACTACATTAAATTGTTAAAATTCTAATCCCTTAGGCTAGATAAGAATTTAACCCCCACCCCCAAAGAAAAACTACATTAAAATGTTAAAATTCTAATCCCTTAGGCTAGATAAGAATTTAACCCCCCCCCCAAAGAAAAACTACATTAAAATGTTAAAATTCTAATCCCTTAGGCTAGATAAGAATTTACCCCCCCCCCACCAAAGAAAAACTACATTAAAATGTTAAAATTCTAATCCCTTAGGCTAGATAAGAATTTAACCCCACCCCCAAAGAAAAACTACATTAAAATGTTAAAATTCTAATCCCTTAGGCTAGATAAGAATTTAACCCCCCCAAAGAAAAACTACATTACAATTTTAAAATTCTAATCCCTTAGGCTAGATAAGAATTTAACCCCCCTCCAAAGAAAAACTACATTAAAATGTTTAAATTCTAATCCCTTAGGCTAGATAAGAATTTAACCCCCCCCCCAAAGAAAAACTACATTAAAATGTTAAAATTCTAATCCCTTAGGCTAGATAAGAATTTACCCCCCCCCACCAAAGAAAAACTACATTAAAATGTTTAAATTCTAATCCCTTAGGCTAGATAAGAATTTAACCCCCCCCCAAAGAAAAACTACATTAAAATGTTAAAATTCTAATCCCTTAGGATAGATAAGAATTTACCCCCCCCCACCAAAGAAAAACTACATTAAAATGTTTAAATTCTAATCCCTTAGGCTAGATAAGAATTTAACCCCCCCCAAAGAAAAACTACATTAAAATGTTAAAATTCTAATCCCTTAGGCTAGATAAGAATTTACCCCCCCCACCAAAGAAAAACTACATTAAAATGTTTAAATTCTAATCCCTTAGGCTAGATAAGAATTTAACCCCCCCCCAAAGAAAAACTACATTAAAATGTTAAAATTCTAATCCCTTAGGCTAGATAAGAATTTACCCCCCCCCACCAAAGAAAAACTACATTAAAATGTTTAAATTCTAATCCCTTAGGCTAGATAAGAATTTAACCCCCCCAAAGAAAAACTACATTACAATTTTAAAATTCTAATCCCTTAGGCTAGATAAGAATTTAACCCCCCTCCAAAGAAAAACTACATTAAAATGTTAAAATTCTAATCCCTTAGGCTAGATAAGAATTTAACCCCCACCCCCAAAGAAAAACTACATTAAAATGTTAAAATTCTAATCCCTTAGGCTAGATAAGAATTTACCCCCCCCACCAAAGAAAAACTACATTAAAATGTTAAAATTCTAATCCCTTAGGCTAGATAAGAATTTACCCCCCCCACCAAAGAAAAACTACATTAAAATGTTAAAATTCTAATCCCTTAGGCTAGATAAGAATTTAACCCCACCCCCAAAGAAAAACTACATTAAAATGTTAAAATTCTAATCCCTTAGGCTAGATAAGAATTTAACCCCCCCAAAGAAAAACTACATTACAATTTTAAAATTCTAATCCCTTAGGCTAGATAAGAATTTAACCCCCCTCCAAAGAAAAACTACATTAAAATGTTTAAATTCTAATCCCTTAGGCTAGATAAGAATTTAACCCCCCCCCCAAAGAAAAACTACATTAAAATGTTAAAATTCTAATCCCTTAGGCTAGATAAGAATTTACCCCCCCCCACCAAAGAAAAACTACATTAAAATGTTTAAATTCTAATCCCTTAGGCTAGATAAGAATTTAACCCCCCCCCAAAGAAAAACTACATTAAAATGTTAAAATTCTAATCCCTTAGGCTAGATAAGAATTTACCCCCCCCCCACCAAAGAAAAACTACATTAAAATGTTTAAATTCTAATCCCTTAGGCTAGATAAGAATTTAACCCCCCCCAAAGAAAAACTACATTAAAATGTTAAAATTCTAATCCCTTAGGCTAGATAAGAATTTACCCCCCCCACCAAAGAAAAACTACATTAAAATGTTTAAATTCTAATCCCTTAGGCTAGATAAGAATTTAACCCCCCCCCCAAAGAAAAACTACATTAAAATGTTAAAATTCTAATCCCTTAGGCTAGATAAGAATTTACCCCCCCCCCACCAAAGAAAAACTACATTAAAATGTTTAAATTCTAATCCCTTAGGCTAGATAAGAATTTAACCCCCCCAAAGAAAAACTACATTACAATTTTAAAATTCTAATCCCTTAGGCTAGATAAGAATTTAACCCCCCTCCAAAGAAAAACTACATTAAAATGTTAAAATTCTAATCCCTTAGGCTAGATAAGAATTTAACCCCCACCCCCAAAGAAAAACTACATTAAAATGTTAAAATTCTAATCCCTTAGGCTAGATAAGAATTTACCCCCCCCACCAAAGAAAAACTACATTAAAATGTTTAAATTCTAATCCCTTAGGCTAGATAAGAATTTAACCCCCCCCCAAAGAAAAACTACATTAAAATGTTAAAATTCTAATCCCTTAGGCTAGATAAGAATTTAACCCCCCCCCCAAAGAAAAACTACATTAAAATGTTAAAATTCTAATCCCTTAGGCTAGATAAGAATTTACACCCCCCCTAAAGAAAAACTACATTAAAATGTTAAAATTCTAATCCCTTAGGCTAGATAAGAATTTAACCCCCCCCAAGAAAAACTACATTAAAATGTTAAAATTCTAATCCCTTAGGCTAGATAAGAATTTAACCCCCCCCCAAAGAAAAACTACATTAAAATGTTAAAATTCTAAGTATATTTTAATATAAATTAAATAGAATTGTTATTTGATATTGCGATTGGTTTTTAAATTTTAAATTTGGAACAAAAATGGGAAAGTTTTGATATTAAAATTTGTAATTAATATAAAATATTCAAAAAATACTAATAAAGTAAGAATTTAAATTTAATAAAATTGTCTTATCTGTTAAAATAATGTTTTATAATAAAATTTATGTATAATAGGTTTCTGTGGACTTTGTAAAAGACAATCTCATTTACCCATATTAAATAGGGAGGTGAAAGAATATAAACATTGTATACGATATATATAATGTGAAAAATTAGGTTAAATATTAATATAGAATAAAATAGTTTTTTTAATTTTTGAAATTGCTTGCAAGATTATCTCACTCAAACTAGTTGATTTAGAATAGGTTCTGTTTGGGACCTAAAAGAGTTTAAAACTAACAGAATAAAAATATTTTATACAGGACACGATGAACAGTTCAAATATATTAAATAAATATATAAAAGAAAATTCTTCTTTTTCTCTTTCTTTTCTTTTTCCTGTTTTCTTTTATGTTTTCTTTTTCTTTTGTTTTCTTTAGCGTGCAAAATATTAAACGGACATATTTTTTTAAAATGTTATTATTTGAATTTTAGGTTGTTCAGAAAAACGTGATTTGAATGTGATCTAGTAAAATATGTCCGATCATAAGGGTGTATGTAAAAGAAAAAAAAACGTACGTACAAATATGATATATGAGTGAAAGATGATAATGTACGTCCAAAATAAATGGGTGTGAAAAGGGATAACGTATACACGAATATAATATGTGTGAAAAGTGATAACTTATGTAGGAACTTATCTATCTATCTATCTATCTATCTATATATCTATAAAAACAGAGATGTGTGTGCCACAGACGATTTCTGATTGGTTAATCCAATAATCACATCTCCTAAAAAACAATCGTTTCTACGCTCTTACCTTTACCATAAAATATTATGGCGTTATTTATTGTCCATCTTGGAAGGGTTTAATTTTTTAATAACTTGTTATTTACAAATTAAAAAAATACGAAACTATTATGCGAAACTAAACTACACGAAATACGCGCACACACGCACACACACACGTTCACTACCGTCACGTTGTTATGGCAACCAAACCCGCTGACTTCTTTTTCTCATTTCACTCGTGGTCTTAAATTAGATTCGAATAAGTTGCCAAAAAACAAATATATAACAAATAAATGTTATCAAAGGCAAATTTTTCGTGTTTTTATTCAATTTAACATGTTTAATCAGCTCGAAAAGCATACAGTGTTTACCGATGTATTGGAAAATTCAAGATGGCGGCCGATTCTCTCTTTAACACGGTAAGTTTGGAAAAAGGTGTAATAAATAAAAAAAACCGGTTAAAATACTGTTAAAAACTCGCTCAATATATGTTACCGTGACATAGGTTGACATATATTCGGCGGGTTTTTAATAGTATTTTGTATAGTTTTTTATTTATAACACCTTTTCCCAAACTTACGGTGTTAAAGAATGTGTGAGACGCCATCTTGAATTTTCCAACACATCGGTAAACACTGTATTCTTTTCGAGCTGAATAAACATGTTAAATTGAATAAAAACACGAAAAATATATCCAGTTTTTATCGGTTTTTTACCTTCTCTGCAGAAGTACAAAAAAAAAAAACAAAAAACAAAAAAACGGAAGGTACTTTTACAGAATGTTAAACTAACCCTAACCGATGTTTTATGTTTAGTTTAGGAAAAGTCAGAAGAAATAAAAGTCATTATTGCATGAAATATACGTATTTAGTTGAAGTATTGTTTATGTCAATTCTTTCGAAGAAATTTAGCAAGAATACCTGTAAACCAGGAAATCGGTAAAATGTCATCATGGATGAATACTTGTCTATTATAATTTCTACCCTTGACAAAAACTTAGCCATAACAAAAGAGATTTATTGTTCAGATTGTTTTTGAGATTGATTTCTAAAAAGATATTTTATAAATAAAATCGACTTTAAAATTAAAGACTTAAATTACAATAATTGAATTTAAACATTCTTATTTCAATATTTGGCACATAACACCTGCAAAAATGATCACAATGTCAGGATTTCATTTTATTTCAGAATCGATGGCAAATACTAATATTTAACATTAGTTTATCATTTAAGCCGATAAAAAGCCCTTTTTTCCGAGTCATAAAAGGATTTGGAGTTTCCTAATCAACCTTTCGGGTGCAGTTGCACGCTCTCAAAATAACTAAAGTGTTGGCTTTAAAAAAATTGGTTCATTAAAACTAAACAGGTTTAGTTTTAATAAAAAAATAAAATTAAAAAAAAATCGCTTTGGTAATTAGATATGTCGTATGGTTATCCCTAATCGCTGAATAAAACCGCTAACGAGTTGAATGATTACGACATAAAATTAAACTCGGGTTCCTGAAACGGAAACTTCGTTTGTTTTTGTTTTTTTCTTATCAATATATTTACATTGTTATTTTGTTTTCATTTTCAATCATTCGAACAGTTTTCTTTTTCAAGTAATCCAAGTTACAAAATTCCCACTGTTTACTATGCTAAAATCACAATGACTAATGTATACCTATTAACCCTTATCCTTGAGTGGCCTCTGGGCCTTGATAAGTGGTGACACCCATGTAAAAAAAAAAAAAAAAAAATCACTCGAACAGTTTTCTTTTTATAATGTACAGTTTTAAAAGTTTAAAAACTATATAGTTTTTACTTCAGGAAAATTAATGGGTCAGTTTTTACGATGTGCCCTGTTAAAATACTGTTAAAAACTCGCTCAATATATGTTACCGTGACATAGGTTGACATATATTCGGCGGGTTTTTAATAGTATTTTGTATAGTTTTTTTTTTATAACACCTTTTCCCAAACTTACGGTGTTAAAGAGGGTGTGAGACGCCATCTTGAATTTTCCAACACATCGGTAAACACTGTATGTTTTTCGAGCTGAATAAATATATTACATTGAATAAAAACACAAAAAAGATATCCAGTTAGGTAGAAAAGTAACTTATCTTGCCTTTGATAACATTTATTTATATATTTGTTTTTGACTATTTTTTCGAATCTATGTGTACAGTAATCTTGCCAGGATGCGGAGGAAAATGAATGAAGGGAGAGGGGAATAAAATAAAAACATTTTGGAAACAGAGTAAGTTTGAAAGAATTGCTTTGCACAGAAAGAAATTAATGAAAAAATAAAATTAAATTTCTTTTCTTTCTTGATTTTTTTTTTAGTTTTTTATGAAAAAGGAAGTCAAAATTAAGACTATAAAAAACAATTTTTATTAAGAGCGAACCTCAGTCGTCAGGTCTGTAAAAAAAAGACGTGGAATAATAAATGTTTTCTAATACAAATTGTTTTTACTTATGTGTTCATTTGTCTCTTTGAAGTTCGTTTGTTTAATATATCGGTTTGCAATATAATTTTGTCATTCTGTCAGACTCAAATTTTAAATCTATATATCTATAAAAGTTAAAGTGTGTGTGTGTGTGTGTGTGTGTGTGTGTGTGTCTGTGTACATTTCCCTACGAAATAACTCTGTCAATTTTTAGTCTACAGACTCGAAATTTGATATACAGGGTACTGAGATTTGGAAAAATCTATGAGATCGGTTTTTAGCCAGAAATTTGGCGATTAAGGGGTCAAAGTTCAACGATTTGAGCTTTGAGAACTCTACCAAACTTCTCCGACAATTTTGGGTCTACACACTTTAAATTTTAGATATAGCTTCCGTGGACATGAATCTAACTTAATAACTTGATTTGAGCCCAAAACAATAAATTTTCAGGGGTCATAATAGGGGTCAAAGTTTAAAAAATTACCCCCTTTTTTTTGCTCAGCATACACCTCCAAACACCCGGGCAACGCCGGGCACCCATGCTAGTGTGTGAATATAAATACGCTTGAAAGGTGATAACGTACGTTTATATATAAAAACTATGGGAAAAGTGATAACGTCTATACAAACAAATCTGAGTGAAAAGTGATAACATATATATATATATATATATATATATATATATATATACATATATATATATATATATATACATATATATATATATAAAACAAGCTATTTCTCTTCTTAAAGAGTACCTTCACATATATATTTATTTATATATATATATATATGTGTGTGTGTGTGTGTGTGTGTGTGTGTGTGTGTGTGTGTGTGTGAAGGTTCTCTTAAGAAGAGAAATAGCTTGTTTTTTTTTAAGTTTAAAAAACTCACATATGGATACTATTAGCTCAATCCTGGTTATAAAGCACTTTGGAGCATGCTTTATCTAGTATATTTGGAACTTTTCTAGTAAAGAAACTTTCAGAGCACTATTAAAGCCAATTTTCTCATCCATTCTTTCCAAGAGAAATTATTTAAGTACTCAATGGAAATAAAAATAGAGGGTCTGATGAGCGCTACTAAAAGCATTAAATATAATTAAGGAAGCCTCCAGAGCATTATTATGTTAAGTATTTTCCTCTCCTTTTTTGTACTTAAAACAAAAAACATTTATACAAAATATTCTCGACTTCATTTCAACATAAGAGTTTGCTATGTATATATATATATATATATATATATATATATATATATATATATAGTATGTTTTAGTATAACCTTTATATATATAAATATGTATATCCATATATATGTATATATGTATATATGTATATATATATATATGTATATTAAATTCTTTTAATTATAAGTCCCATTTACAAATATACAAAAAATATTAGTCGTTATTACAGAAAACTGAGACGAAAACAAAGAAAGCCTTATAAATAAAAGATATTGTGACAAATAAAAATTTTGAATGGCAGACAAAAAATTCAAAGATAAAAATAATTGAAATTTCATAAAGGTTTTTAAAGTCAACTAAAAACAGTAATCAAGAAAATGGAAAAAGAACATGTCCAAAAAACATGACAAAACCAAGGGGAAACAAAGGACGAGGAGTGTGCGGAGAAATTAAATGGAGTGACATTCGAATGAAAAGGCAGACGGCGTGAATAGACGAGCAGAGGAGAGACAAGACAGGAAGTAGATTTTGCTGGCCGGAACAGAGGGACCAGTTGGTTGCCTGCAAGACAAAATGGCCGACGATTTGATGTGACATGTCAGTAGAGTTCATCTTTACATCTTCTGCTTTCGGCATCTTCAATAAAGTAGGCAACTTTTCTAAAAAGAACCAAGCGGAAACAACAGTTCAAATATAAAAACAAGTTTAAAAACAACAGTTCATATATATATATATGTATATATATATATATATATATATATATATATATATATATATATATATATATATATATATATATATAGTAAGTTATAAAATATGTATGGCGATTAAGCTACATTGACTATTCCGCGTTTCATCCACTCTAGGATTTTTCAGGCTTATGTATACATCTATACAGATGTCTATACATACATATATATATACACATATATATATATATGCATACAAGCATATATATATACATATATATATACATAAATATATAGATATATATATATATATACATGCGTACATTTATATATGCATATATATACATATATATGTATATACATATACATACATATATATACATATATATGCAGGCTCCTTCAATATTGGACAGACTATGGCTACCCACGAAGTGTTGCTTGCGCGTGAAATTTTTGTGGCAGGAGGTGCGGAATCTCCAACCATACCTCTCCTGAGACAACATTGTTTAATACCAGTGGCAAGTGAAGTACAGGATGACTGGAAACAAATGCGAAGATAAGTGAAGAGCGCATACAGCGCATAGAATTCCCAAATTGTCGCCCATCTGATAATAACCAGGCTCAACGTTGCTTAACTTCGGTGATTTGACGAAAACTGTTGTGCCAACGCGATTATGCCGCATATATATATATATATATATATATATATATATATATATATATATATATGATAATGATGATTGAAACGTCGTCATGCGAATGCCACTCCCTCAGACACGTGAGCCCAAAAATATCTTCCATCACCACAGGACCATTTTTATAGACAAATGCCTGAGGGGTTATATATACACAGATGATGTTACAGAGTCTTAGCTTTGTACGACAGCTAAGTCTCTTTCTCGATTCAAAATGTTGAGATCTAGCAGCAAGCAAGAAAGAGATCGCCAGCAACAAGTTAAACTGCAGACCAGCTTAATGCAGGTACTAGTCTCCCGCTTTATGGTTATTTTTTAATCAGAGATTTGCCTCTCCTAGAAAGGTTGCATTCACCACGGCTTACTGGAACCCTTTCCACCCCAACACATATACATACACACAAACACACATGGTGCTAGTTGGCCGTTGACCCCGAAAAAGGGTCCATTCGCCCTTTGGACGGTCTTGTTTTTAATCCTTCAGGGAGACTAGCCACCCTCCTCACCAAACAAGTCTGGCAGGGGAACCAGTTTAGTCGCCAGTGACCCGACCATGAGACAGGTAGTACTGGGTTACATGATACCAGTAGCATATGACATGACCTGACACACATATACCTATATATATATATATATATATATATATATATATATATATATATATATATATTATTATTATTATTATTATTATTATTATTATTATTACTAGCAGTAGTGAGTTATAATTCTTACGTTTTGTTGGATTTAAAGTTAAATTAATGGCCTCGTGTATCAATAATAATAATAATAATAATAATAATAATAATAATAATAATAATAATAATAGACCATATAGAAAATGAATGTAGTAAACTGTCCCAAAAGGAATACAAGAATAGCCGCTGCGAACGGGAAATCAATGACACGTAGCTGTTGCGATAATGCAAATTTATTTGCTAATATTTCCATAATGCAGATTTATTTGCTAATATTATCGAAAAAGGTGGAGATTACTGGAAATCTCAGCTTCCAGGGAACACAACAGGTTATATTCAGAAAGAGATGTCTGATGTCCTGTGTGAAAGCTCTTTCTGAGCCAATAATAATAATATGGACGATTTGAAACTTTCTGCAAACAGTGAAATAGAACAAGGGCCGCGAATAAACGCAACCAGAATTTCAGGCAGGATATGCGAATAAAATACTTATAAAAGATACACTGAGAGAAATAAAATGTATGACACTGTGCAACCAAGTAGAGATGGAGAGACAAGCCGAACAAGACACCTGCATATATTTTGAAGTTCTGGAAGCAGGCACTATCAAATAATCAGAAAGAATATACCTAATAACCATGTAATTTGTTTACCACAAAATCATATATATATATATAGTTAAATTCTCTTCTATAATTGAACACTTTTGAAAAATCGGCTTATGATAGTGATGTGTCTATTTCCATTTAACAATTTTAGTTAAGGCTTTTTTTCCATCCTTTATAAATGAATTCTCTTTTGTAATTATAAACGTTTTAGAAGGCACATTATGTAGATGCTTAGTCTGCGATAGGTTAAATTCAGTTTCTTTTTTTTCCTCCAGGAATTTAAATTGCATTGTTTATTTTTACAATTTTTTTAAAGCTTCTTTAGACTATATATAAGGTTTTTAGATATGTGTGGCTCGGCTTCCTTCCTCTTATCTATTTGCCTTTCTGGTACCAAAGCTTTTATGCATTTTTATTCTCATAACATTTATATGCTAGTTAACATATTCGCGGAATAGATCTTATAACTTACTTATTATTTTTTTTAAATATTTTTTATATTAGTATGAATAGTAACCGTATTATTCTACATTTTCTTATTGGGGAAGTGGAATTATCCACTGGAGAGCCATGTGCTTAACGGCTGTCTTGTTTTTAAATCTCTGAAACAGCTACATGGTAAGCAGCTGAGGATACCCGTTTTCTATTTACAACATTTCAGTTAAGATTTTCTCCTTTCATCCTTATATAGTTAAATTCTTTTTATAATTGGAGACTGTTGAAAAATCGGCTTATGCAAGTGCTAAGTCTATTTAACAATTTTAGTTCAGGTTTTTTTCATCATCCTTATACAAATGAATTCTTTTTTAGATTATAAACTTTTTAGAAGTCAGATTATGTAGGTGCTAAATCTGCGATAGGTTTAATTAAGTTTCTTTTTTTCCGGTAATTTAAACTGCATTCTTTATTTTTATTTCTACCTCTTTTTATTCACACCTTCTCTAGACTATACACACACACACACACACACACACACACACACACACACACATATATATATATATATATATATATATATATATATATATATATATATATATATATATATGCCTATAGAAGACATTTGTAAGCTTATAATTTTCATCCTCACACATGACTATTTTAAATTTAACAATCAAAATTATCTTCAAATAAAAGGAGCCGCCTTGGGCACAAAAATGGGCCCTAGCTATGCCAATATTTTTATGCATATGCTAGAAACCAAACTCGTTGAAAAGTTCCCCCTCAAACCGTCCCATTATTGCCGATACATTGATGATATATGTTTCATATGGCCACATGGACTAACCAACCTAAAGAATTTCCACGAATACATCAATAATACACATAACAATATAGCATTTACCATGAAACGCTCATACAACTCCATCCCATTCTTGGACGCCACTATCATATCCCATAACAATAGACTATATACGTCCCTCTATTTTAAACCCACTGACAATCAGACATTCCTCAATCTATCATTTACAGTTACTGCATACGAATAAAACGCTTCTGCTCCGACTCCCTAGACTACATACACCATATCACAAAGCTTACGCAAAAATTCATCAATAATCAATATCCCATTAAGTATATTAAACAAGCCATAAAAAACTAATAAAATTGACAGATCCCGTCGTCTCCAGTACAAACAAAAAAAAACATTAACAAACGCATCCCAATGGTTTTCAACCACGGCCAACACATGCATAAAATTACAACGCACCTAAAAAAAATAACCCCACTATTAAGTCTATATTTCACCGTCCACCAATTAATGCGATCAAACAACCACCCAATCTCTCAGCCATACTCACCTGCAAACGCACATAGGACACACAACAAAATGGCAATTATAGATGCAATAAACCGCGATGCCTTATATGCATACACCTAAATACCACATCACTATTCAATATACCTGAATATAACACTCACATAAAACCGCCGCGTCTAACATGTGACAGTTCTAATGTGATATATTACATATACTGCTCCATTTGCAATAATGGAGTATATATTGGCGAAACTCTGACACGTTTTCGAATCTGCCTAAACAATCATAAGGCGACAATAAGACAAAAATTCCCCATCCCACTAGCAAACCACTCCAATTTACCTGGACACACTATAGACAATGTTAGATGCCTTCTAATAGACTCAAATTTCCCACCAACAAAAATACGAAAACAAAAAGAAATGGATCATCCAACTACACACTCATACGACATGTCTTAAACACAGACCTTGGCCAACTTAAATTCTACAAATACTTCAAAAAATAATTAAGTAACACAATCACTTACTCATACATATATACTTATTCGCATGTATTAACCTGTTCTTGTTCTATATTGATTTCAATATGTATATTACATCTTTTCGTTTTATAGCTAACACATGCATTATTCTCTTGTTATTCTTATTATTACTTTATTTATCTTCATTATTATTTTTATTATTAATGTCATTATTATTATTATTATTATTATTATTATCATCATCATCATTATTACTACTATTATTTTGGTTATACCTAAACTTCTATCTGCACCATTTTCCTATATATATATATATATATATATATATATATATATATATATATATATATATATATATATATTTACATCTATGTTTACATCGTTAATTTCATATCCCTACTTATTCACTCACTTTATTTTATACATGTCTTTAAATAGTAATTGATATTTGTGTTTGACTATATAAGTATGTGCATATGCACCTATATATGTATGTATGTGTTTATATGGGAATGTGAATACATATATCTGTATATATATGGTTGTATATTGTTTATATATATATGTGCGTGTGTGTGTGCGTGTGTGTATATGTGTATATACATTCCTGCGCATGTAATGCATAATTATGTTGATGTGCACATCTTTGTGCTGCCTTACATGCTCTTGTATTTTGTTGTATGCTTATATATTGGTATATGTATGCATATACATATATATATATATGTGTGTATTTATGTGTATGTGTATTTGTATATTCTATATGTATGTATATATATATATTTATGTATGTGTTTAAGTGTATATATTGTATTTGTGTACATGTGCGTATATGGGTATGTGTGCATGCATATATGTATGCGTATAGGTGCACGTATGCATGCCTGGACCTGTACATGTCATTGTATGCAAATACATGTGTATGGATATATATGCGTGTATGTGTGTGCATGCGTGCATATCTGTTTATAAATATTATTATTTATATATGCATTATATGTATAGGAGGTGCATGTATTATATCCATATGGTCGTTGAATATGACTATGTATTAGTATGTATGCGTATATATGGGTGTTAATTGTGCATGCATATATATATATATATATATATATATATATATATATATATATATATGTACACTTATGCACATGTTTTTATGTAAAAGCTACTATTGATCTATGGTCTAAATATAAATATTATTTATATTATTATTATTATTTTTATTATTATTATTATTATTAATATTTTATAAATATTGTCATCATTATCAATACACACAGAGTGACTTTCGAGCCAAAAGCACATACATTTAAGTACCTGCTCTGATATTATCCTCGGTCTGTGTATGAAAATTCCTTCGGGGCTGAGAAAATTTTCCTTCAGGTCCGATACTATTTGTATTCTCATTTAATTATGTACTATTGTTATTATTATTATTAGTATTATTATTATTATTATTATTATTATTATTATTATTATTATTATTATTCATTTATTTATTTATTTATTTATCTATGTTCGTCCCATCTTTATTGAGGGAGAGACGGAATTTACTCACTATTATAAAAGCCGACATTGTCTCTAACTCTGCCCTCTTCAGTAGTTTTATTATTATTATTATTCATGACTAATAATTACATTATTTTTACCGTTTAACAAATTCATTTCTACTCCATTATACATATTGAAATCAATTGCGTCTCATTTTTGCTGTCTCAATTAAATGCTTTTATGTTGCAACATTTACAAAAAACATTAAAAAGTACAATCTTCTTCCACAAACGGCTAAAATAATTCACGTGAACTTTTCGTGAACTTTGCTAGGAATGAACGCTGTCCACACTACAAATCTGCAATTCTTTCAACGGTTTTCTTTTTCATTTCGATACATTTTTGACCAAGAGCGGAGGTCCGCTTGAAATATAAAAATAACAATAAAAATATTAAATACAAAAAATAACATCGTTTTTCATGCTTCAAAAAACCCTCATAACTGTAAATCACTATATATGCCTACACACATATATATATATGTATGTATATATATATATATATATATATATATATATATATTTATAGCTTATATGTGTATATGTAATTAAATTAACTGAGATAGCAATTACTAGGGCTGTGACAAGCATATGCTTTTGCATATATTTCATTAGAGAATATTCTTTTAACAAAAAGCATATTCTTTTTTTTTAAGAATATTCCTTTAACAAAAAGCCTATTCTCTTAAAAAAAAAGAATATGCAAAATATTTATGGAATAAGTTGTGCCAAAAATATGTTGAAATAAAAATATTTGCATACGAGTCTTAATTTTACGAAGTTTTCTTTTTTATATAAATTAAATTAAACATGGTAAAACCTTTTTAGTTGTGAATTTACAATAACCTTTGGTTCCTAATGAGAGCCATTATATTAGAGGATTATATTAGGGACGAAATATCCGCGTATCCTTTTTGCCCTAGGTCTCCAGGGCCGATATATTGGCCCCGTAGTGTTCAAAGGATTGTAACTACAATTTGTATCGAAAAAAATAGCCAGGTTTAAATATGGTCCAGTAATCTCCTACGATTGGAACGAGTTTTTTTTTCATTATAAGGCTATTTTAGCGGACAACCAAAGAAGCTTTAATTTTGATAATTTAAAGACTAATTTAATTATAAAATGCAATAAATAAAATATTTAAGTTCCATAGAGTGTTCAATTGTTCATAGTATATAAACAGTATATACATTAATGAGTAGGGCAATGTCAAGAATATTCTTTAATAAAAAAACAATTCTTTACATATATTGGGTTAGAGAATATTCTTTTGATAAAAAGCACGTTCCTTAAAAAAAAGAATATGCTTTTTAAAAAAAGAATATGCAAAATATTTATGGAATAAGTTTCGTTTTGCCAAAAATATGCTGAAAAAAAAGATTTGGATAAGAGTTTTTAATTTATTCATTTTTTTAGATGAATTAAACGTGGTATAACCCTAACAGATGTGAATTTACATAAAAAAGGGTCTAAAAGTTGGTCTGTTGAAAAAGAGTGATATTATAGGCATATATATAAATATGAACAGACATCTCGTCCTTGCAGATACTCAAAGCGTGTTAGTACCCAGGACGGATTTACAATATCTAAAAAAACTAAACAAAAAATGCCGAAAATAATTAGCACTCCTGCTGAACGGATGACAAGATATGCCGATGAATTTGAAGATTACCAGTTAACTGGCAATTGCTTAACCTGCAAATACTGCAATATCCAGGTGGGAACAAACTTTAATACATAAAATTTGCAATATAGTTGACTAATAGATTGGCGTTGTTATAGCAGTTTTGTTTTTGAAATTCTATAACGGTAAATCTAGCTGTATTAAACTTTGATTAAAAGTCGAAATTTACAATTTATTTTATCTACTTTTTACGTTAATTAATAAATGTTAATCGGCTTCAAATAACTTTTTCCACCCTTCCTTTAAATGTATATATTACCATTAAATAATTGATTTTTATTTTTACAAATCAAAAGTTGTAAAAAATCTCTAATAAACCAGCATTTAAAAACCAACGCACATCTGGCAAAAAAGACCTACACGGCAACGTTAGGCGAAGTTCCTACTGCAGCAACTGATTTAGGAGCCAGTACGAATAATTTGTTCAACGCTGACTTATGCAAAGCGTTGATTGCAGCGGATATTCCGTTTCATAAACTGAGCAATAATGTGTTCAAAGACTTTCTTCATAGGTACACACATAGAAATATTCCAAATCAGACTACACTAAGAAAATATTACGTTAGTGAAGTGTACGAAGCAAAAGTGAAGTCACTCAGAGAAAAAGCTGCTGGAATGAAACTGTGGGTCTCGATTGATGAAACCACTGATGTAGAGCAGCGTTTTATTGCTTGCTTTTTGTTTGGCATTCTTGGGGTAGAAGAGGAACGCAGCAAGTGCTATTTGGGAACTATTGCATGTCTGCCAAAAGTTAATCATTCTACAATTGCTGCTTTTTTTAACGATTCGTTGCAGTTTTTGTGGCCGCAGCAAGTCCTTTATAATAATGTGCTCCTTGTAACCACTGATGCAGCTGCATATATGTCCAAAGCTATGAATGCTCTTCAGGTTTTATACCCGAAAATGGTGCACGTTACTTGTTTAGCCCATGGCTTGCACAGGGTTGCGGAATTAGTCAGGCAGGCGCACCCAAAAGTAAATAAACTGATTTCAACTGTAAAAAGTATATTTTTAAAAGCACCCAATCGGATCGAAAAGTTCAGGGAACTAGCCCCAGGAGTGCCCCTTCCACCGAGTCCCATTGTATCAAGATGGGGTACATGGTTAGATGCAGCGCATTATTACGCCAAACATTTGCCCGAAATTACTCCTGTCATAATGTCTCTAGATTCAACAGAGGCCCAAAGTATATTGGAGTCCAAAAAACTGTTGGATGAGGAATACTGCCATTTGATCTCGGCTTTATCGCCAACAGTTTTTCCATTTTAACAAAACATATTGCAAAGTTGGAGACTAAAGGGCTGAGTCTTTCAAAATCTATTGAATTAATTAGAGAGGTCGAAATGACACTTGAGGAGATGGATGACTCCCAATTTCGTAAAAAGCTGAAGAATGTCATTTCAAAGAACAAAGGTTTTGCTACTTTAAAACGTCTCGATGCACTTATTCGTGGGAAGGCTTTTGAAAACGAAGGAAATTTAGATGAAATAGATCATTTAAAAGTTTAAGTGCCAAAGAAATGGCCAGCTTGAAATATGCCCCAGTAGTCTCATGCGACGTGGAACGAATTTTTTCCCAGTATAAGACCGTTTTAGCAGACAACCGCAGAAGTTTCAATTTTGAGAACTTAAAAACGCATTTAATTGTAAAATGCAATGAATAAAATATTTGTTTAAGCTTGATAGTGTTTAATTGTTAGAAGTATTTATAGCATAAAAATAAACGTTTTTTCTATATATTTTCTTGATATACAAGGTACTGCGATTTGGGAAAATCTTTGTCATCCATTTTCGGCCAGAAATTTGGTTGTTAAAGGGTCAATGTTCAACGATTTGACCTTTGAAAAATCTACCAAACTCCTCCGTCAATTTTGGGTAAAAAAACTTGAAATTTTAGATATAGGTTTTTTTGGACATGGATCAAACTTGATTTGAGCATAAAACAATAAATGTTAAGGGGTCATAATAGAGGTCAAAGTTTCAAAACTTTGACGACAAATACCGAAAAAGTGGATAAAAACATTAATTTCTTCACCCTCAACTGCGAACTTTTCAACAGGAAAGGGTCGCTTTTCTCGCCGATATTTTCGAAAGTCATACCTTCTTTTCGATTGTCTAGTCTTAATTTTAACCTACGTCACTTCCGGTTTAACGGTGGTCGTAACAGCAAAGACGTCATGTTTTTCCGTTCTCTTCCTCCTTCGTTGTACGGATTCCAGCCTGCCTTTCTACTACAACTTCTTATTTTTTTGCTCAACACACACTTCGAAACACCCGGGCTTAAATGCTAATATATATATATATATATATATATATATATATATATATATATATATATGTATATGTGTGTGTGGATAAAATATAAATACCTGCTTGTAAATAAGAAAAGGCCTATTCGGGGACTGTCAAGCTTTTTTTTTTTTAATTGTTTTTTTCTACGCGCTGATGGAGCCCATTTGTTCAAAATTATAATTGATGAACTGTATATAACTGTATGACAACAACGGTTGTTAAAACAATTGTACACACGGTGTTCCCAATAAAAGAACAGTATTTTAAAATGAGTAAGTACTTGCGTGTCTATTTCTTTTAATGTTGTATCTTTAAGAAAAAATAACTTGAAAAATCGTGCCAGATCGTAGATTTCGCTGTGTTAGCAGATCACAGTGTGGACATCATGGAGAAGTGAATCAAATATACGGGACTGGCTAAACAGTTGAAAGGGATTTGGAGCATTAAAAAAGTCCAGATGTCACGAGCAATCGTTGTAGCACTAGGAATAATCCCGAAAACCTCGAAAAAAAATGGGTAAACTTAGAATCAGGGGAAAGTTGAGAAAATAAAACGATTAGCAATGATGAAAACAGCTAACATATTAAGGAAACCCCTCGAATGTGAAAACGAACCCACATAAGCTGCAAACTTTGGCAGACCATGTGGAAACTACAACAGAAATAAAAGAAATAGTGGATCATGACATGGGGCCAAGAAAAATTGAAATTGTAAAATTGTAAGTTTACTGTGAACGCTAAAAAGTCATATGGAAGTGCAAATGGAATGATAATAAAATCATAAAGAATGCCACAAATGAAACAAACGGAACTGAAACTACAAAATAATTAATTTTCATAAATTATATATATATATATATATATATATATATATATATTCCTCACATTATAACTGATCACCTTTAAAGAAATCCTTTGGCTTATCATGGTTTTAACTTCATTTTCCTGAGTCATTTTATCATGAAGAAGTCTCCTGAAAATGGGGACAAAACATTGATATTTATCTAATGCTATAAGTATAAGTATCTTTTCTCTTTCCCATAAACTTCCCTTCTAAAAATTGTCAGCACCATCTCGGCTGATAACACATCAAATAGTCGTAAGAAATCAAGTGAGATCGAAAGACTGAGGAGGAAAAATACTAGCTAAACTTCCGCTGAGATGGTGCTGAGAGTAGTGGTACTTAAGTGAAGCTTATTGCGACCCAAATCCCAGAAAAAAAAAAACACACGTCGTTGCCAGTAAGAAACCAATGATAAGCAAGGGTAGCGATAACGCAAAATAATGTGCAATGATTATACAAAATGCGTGGACAGTAACTAAGACTCATATGATCGTTTTACATCTGAAGAGACTTGTTGTCACTTAGACTACAAGGAATACCACCGGTCATTATCCGTGAGCAATCACAAATAATGACTTGTGTAAGGACTCCTAGCGATTTGAAAATAATAGTTTCGATTGGTACCACATGAAGTGAATGATTAAAACAAGCAGAGAGAAAAAGTTCCATGCCAATCTTTACGTTTACTCGCGGGAAACGAAGAGCGTTGTATTACTGGAACAAGTTTTAAAGTGCGTATAGAATCCTGTTTACTACGATGAACAAACACGCTTGCAGACGTTCCTAACACAGATAACACACACGCAAACTTTCCTTTCTTGCTTAGACGTGATGTGCAATCCTCGCGCTTGTACGTCAGTTAAACTGATACAGGGGCCGATAAAATGCAACATTTATACGTCTTCTATATTTAGCTTCATTCGAAGCAGGACCCTTACCCCGTTCTTCGTAAAGAAAGCTGCCCCCTCCCCCAATAATAACCCTTCATCGGTCATCCTCCTCCAGGGCTGTCTATTTCACTGGTTTTTTCCTGCCACGTTTCCCAATATACACCCAAAAGACCCCCTCACCATCGTAGTCAATATTATCTTCATCTTGCGTTGTTTAGAGCAAAGTGGAAGTAACTCTTCCTTGATTCGTTTCGATGCTTTCTTCTCATTCTTTTACTTCTTCTTCTTCTTTTTCTTCTTTGTCGCCGCTTTTTTCGTTGTATTCTTCTTCTTTTTTCCTTCTTGGCCCCATTCCTCTCCGTCGACCCTCATTTCCTCCTCTCCGAGCGCCTTTTCGCTTCCATATCACTAAACCATCCTTTTATGAAACAGACGAACAATAAACCTTGCCCACTGGCCCCCGTTATTTCTCCATAATCAAAAAGCCGCCCCCTCTACTTGTATCAATAAGCAATTGACCTTTTCTTCCTCTATTGCCGCCATAACAGGGTCAAAAAGCCAGTGTTTTCTGTCAAAACGTCAGAGAAGTATGAACAACGTTGTTACGTTCGTGGCAGCGACAAAAGTGCGGCTCGCGGGCGCAAATGAAAAGAGACGTTAAACGTTCGCCATCTTAAATCTTCGCCCATATTAATGTTAGACTATCAATAGCTATAGAGAATGTTACAGTGGATCAACACTGAAGCTTATAGCAATGTTGGCCAAACGTTTTACAGTATTCCTCTGTGTAGGTTTCTGATAACGAGTATATGTGATCGAAGCAGGACAAACTGTAGTCGAAAGTATCAACGTTTTCGGTATGGTGACACATTGGGTTGGCCACGTCGCCAGGAGAGTTCAAGAAAGTAACATATACCGAGCCAGGTATAGTAGTTTGTGTTAGGCTTCAAAGCTCTCTACTGATCAGATCCGCCGTAGTTTAAAAGTTCCTTTTGAAAAGATTAAAAGATGGAAGATTATTGAAGCAGAGAATATAAATAGCATTAAATGAATTTTTGGTTCAAATAACTTGTGGTAGATCTTCCGAGCAGTAGAGTGATAAGCTCAAAAGAGATGTAGACCTCCTTTAGGTAATAATGAAAATATTAGCAAAACTGCATTTCCAATATCTGTTTGGATTTTAAAAATATGTTTCGAATATGTTTCATACGGATATATGTGAATCTAAATCATGTAAACGAAAGAATTGTGCATCCAGAAAGTTCACAAAGGTATTTTGGATATTATGCATTATGCATTAAACTAAAATTATGTAAGATATGCTGTGTTTGGATTTATGCTGTGTGTGATGTGAATGCCATACTGCTAGTGTGAAAAGTAACCAAACTATGAAATGTATTCTTTACTTATCTGTAATGTGATCATTGCACAGATTAACGCGCAACGAAGTTTAATTCGGTAATTGATCACCGAAATTCTGAGATGTTGCCATGAACAATTCACAAAACTTAAAAAAAGTGTATTCTACGGTGAATCCTAGGATCATGCATAGACTTTTAGGCACGTATATCATAAAAGGAGACCTAGATACCTTTCTTTTCGCCCAGCTAGGGAAACATAAACGCGAACTATAAAAGTCGAAACACAAGAGGATTCTCCAGTATTCCTCTTTCTTGATTAGTTGAATACACGAACATATGAAAATAATACAAAGTATATTCTCAACTTCTTCATTCGAATACGGACATGTGTTTTGAACTGCATTCAACTTGAACCCTGTGTATCGCTTTATTGCAAGTCAATATTTCTTAAATTTTGAAATTGCTATGAAACACAGAAAAGTGACATTTGGTACACTGGGGGAGCTTAACAAGATGCCTTATTTGCCTGATCTCTGTGGAATCTGAACAAATATTTTGAAAGTTATGCTAATTTTTCTATTTTCTAGTAATTTTAAGTTTGTATCATTTCATTGCAAATGTCTAAAAATATCTTCTCAGTAATAAAACAATATAATAACTTCATATTTCTATTTATATGAAATAAAGAACATATCCAATATTAACCAAAAACAAGGATTTCACATTATTTTGTTTAGAGAAATATTTATTTATCAATATAACTCCCATGCTTCAAAATCACTTTGAATAGCCTCTTGTCAACTGATGATGTCAATTGGTGGATTTGAGATGATGTTATGCTATAATAAACTTCTAAAATCTTCCTCCAAAATTTATCCTTCGACGAAAATTGGAATCCTTCAAAAACTTTCATCTTTATTACTGACCAGAGCTGCTCAATTGGGTTTATATCTGGAGAACAAGGTGGCCATGTCATCAAATTTTCTCCACTTATGTCTAATAACTTAAGATAAGATGTTGTAGCCTTGGCTGAGTAGAATGGCGCATTGCTGTGCATAAAAATCAATTTGCGGTGAAATGGTCCAATGGAATGTCACCAAGCCATCATAGTAAATGCTCATTTAAACATAAAATATGGCTGACACCTTCTGGCACTCGAAATGGTCCAATTTGTTCATCGCAGATTATTCCAACAAAAAATATGATACCTCCACCTCCTTTTTGACGACGGAGTCGAGGAGGGGTAGGGAGTTCAAGAGAACTCCAACTTTGGCTCACCATCTGATCCATCAAGGATTGCTCTGGACTCATCAGTGAAAAGAACATTTTCAAATCTGGTTTTCATATATTTCTGAGCCCAAAAGTGTTTCTTATGAGTAGTTAAAAACAGGTCTTGCTATGGGCTTAATGTTTCTTGCAATTTCGTTTAAGACATTGCAGTGTATCTATTTGGACAAGGAAGGTATTCCAGCCTTGAGTTTTGTCAAATAGAGCAGCGCTGTTTCTACCCGGCTGCTTGATTAATTGACGGTGAATTTTTCTAACATCACGAGCAGAAACTTTCTTGTGTTTTTGATCTTCCTTAGTTCGATGTTTGGATTTTCAACGACTGAAGACGATGTTCTTCAATCTATTCCAAGCTCCTTGGCTAAATCTACGAGAGATATATCTTCTGCACGACCTGCAAAAATACGATCGTTTTCACTAGTTGGCAATCGATCTCTTCTATGTATTTTGCGAGACTTGCAATAAACTGATACACACTTAAACTTATTAGACAATAGAAAAATTAGCAGAATTGTCAAAATATTTGTTCAAATTCTACAAAAATCAAAGAAATAAGGCGCTTTGTTATGCTCCCCCAGTGTAGCAAATTTCACGTCTCTGTGTTTTATAGCAATTTCAAAATTTAAAAAATATATTGACCTGCACTAAAGCGACACAGGGTTTATGTACACATTTTTGCACCCGTAATCCAACTGGGAGCGAGCCTCTTTTGGGTTTGCATTAAATAAATTTGATTTAAAACATACCGCATTTGTTTTATCTGTATTTACTTTACGATAGAATATCTGGATGGATGTTGCTGAAGCATCCACAAAACGGATAATAAAGTTCCAAGAAATAAACAGATGATTGCCGGAATGACTGAACCTAACAAACATGTCTTTCTCCGATGGTTTTTAAACTCTTTTCTGTGCTAAATACTGGCGTAGAGGCTATTATCTCGGATCATGTCTAGCAAAGGATTGTGAGAAATTGAACAGCAAGATTGCTGTTCACATTACATATATACTTCTGCCGGTTATTACAGTCGGGAAAGCAGGAAAGAGGGAGGGAATTCCAAATATTAGCAGTCAAAGGGAAGAAATTATTAAAATAGAATATTTCCGACATCTAGGAACTTCAATATTGAATGGATGTAATTTTGATGCGAGTGTATGTATGTCGAGGGGTCACAAGTGCTTCAAGTTCATCAAAAAGCTCATTCCATTAAACTACTACTAACACAGACAGAGGATGCAGCATTACGGTGATGAGGCAGTGAATACATCTCGGCCGATAGTGCGGGATAGATTAGGTTGGAGATCCTTTTTTGGACTATATCTAAGAGTGATACATTAGTGGTAGAAACACCAGTTCAGATGTCGCAACAATACTCCATGAATTGACCGAATCTGGTTTTGTATAAATGTTACCTTGGCGCTTCTGAGAGAATCAAGGTGTAGTCATTCTAATAAAGACACAAATTATTTTAAAGAAATTACCGTTGAGAAACTTGTCGAAAACGCTTTATTTTACTTAGTTACCTATATTTAAAAACATTTAACATTTAAAATAATTTTAAACTCATTGACTGTATCGTAAATAGTGTTTAGGTTTGCAATCCCCAGCCGATTTTTAGCTATGGAGGGAAAGTTAATATATAACCAATCATCCGCATTTTCAGAATATTAAATTAGATGTGGCTGTATTTAATTCCTCTCCTCAGATAAAAAAAATGACTCGACACGGATTATATATCATAACACTATTTGATGTGCAGTATGTATTTGACTTACAAATTTTAGATATTAAATATTACATTTTAAACGCATGTGGACCACAAATGAATAGATAGAGCCAAATGAATGGCCTTTGACTAAAATCCTTACGTTATTTCCTAAATTTATGTAGGTATAATTAATTATTAATCGACCGTATGTAAGAGTTGCATCCCACTGCTCCAATAGAAGTTGTTGCTGTCTGGCTTGCTTTTTTATTTGAAGGTTTTAACTTGAATATCTTTGGACAATATTATTTCAAAACATATTTACAATACGATATAAAGATTTCCTAATTAGACAAAATTCACCTGAAAAAATGAAGGAAGTTGCATCGGCTTAAACGTTGTGAGATATGATCGTATGAACTCACCAATAGATGATAAATTGCTGTGCGCCTTATATTCTCATGAGCCATTTTTTAAGGTTTGTTTTAAAGATTCTTGTCAATTTTGTATCTTCATAACGTCTGAGTGGACGACTGTATGCATAGATTAAATAATTCGTCATGAAGATTCCCGAGTTGAAAACAGACATTTGAAAAAGTTCAGAATTACATAGGCTGAAACGCTATGAGAATAGCATCAAATAATAGTCCGAAGAATGCAAACAATACATATTTTACAAGTGGTGGCAAAATGTTTATCAGTGTTTGCAGATTAGGTGATTGGAGTAATTCAAGATGTGAAAGCTATCCATCAAAAAAAATTTCGGTGTTGCATCGGTCGAAACATTAAAACGAAATATTAAAATAGCAGTCCAAAACTATCCGTCGTAGTTGATAGTAACATGTGCGTTGACTAGTTGCGCATTCTTGCACTCACGGTGTGATTCAAATGCAGCAAGGATCCGCTTGTTGCACAATCTCATATTCTTGCATGCTGTATAGGTTTGAAGTAGACCCTAACATATTGAATGTAACCCAAAACATTTATTGTGCGAAATATGAACGCGCGGTTGTTCAGAACACAATAACCACAGAATGGTTCAAGATATTTCAATCATGTTACAAGAACGCCGACGATTAGTCAAATTTCAGTTAAAAATATAAGTTCCGAGCCATGTCTCGATTATAAATGTAAATCTGAGGAGTAGAAATCGAAAATATCTGACCGGTTCGGGATCTCACAGATTCACGTAGGTCGTCGCCTTCACGACTTCGGCGACATCATATGTAGCTGTCAAATTGTTTCTTATGCATTAAACATCCGTTTGACTGAGTCTTGAAGTTAAGTACCCTCCCCAGAATGAATTAACAATACATCAAAATATCTGAGACGACGGGAAAGAGAAGCTAGTGTAATTTGCACCATCTTAACCATGAGAAATGGAGAGTTTTATATCTGTTGAAAGAGAGAAATTAAAATTGTGAATTGACAGTTGTAGCTTGATTGAAACTATATAGTTGTATAAAAATAAACATAAAGAAAGAATTCAATTTTTAAGTCCATACACACACATATACGCACACATACACGCACATATATATGTATATATACATGTATATGTATATATATACATATGATTATCGATAGACTGTTTCGATGTATTACAGCTCTTCTGTGTAGCTAGACAAGCATCTGCCTGAAGATAGGGTCGAAAATCGACCGCCTAGACAACAGTCGGCGATTCTAGCCATTCCGTTATTTTGGCTGTTGCTTAGTAGCTAAGTGAAATTACAATCAATATTTGACGTTTCTGAATTTTTTAGATGAGGATTGGTTATACGTATTATTTGAATTCATCGGACTTCTGTTCTCATCTTCAGTGAGATTTTTACAACGTTTCGGTCGATGTAACCTCCGACTATTTTTAGGTGTATTTAAATTTCATCCAAATCCCCGAATTCGACAGAAAAATTCCAGTGTTCGACAAGATACACCTGAAAAGGTTGGAGGTTACATCGACCGAAATGGAATGTTAGAAATTAAGTCCATTATTTATTCTATTAAAAATAGTTAAATATTGTTTATGTCGGAAAAAGAGTCGATTGTCCATACTTTTAGACATTTGAATATTAAATACGTTTGACTTAGAATTGAGGAGTCTTTTGTTTGCCAAAAGTGTGTTTGGACTAGCATATGTAAAACCATGTGAAAATTAGTCACGTTTGAAAACCACACTTCTGACGTCATAAACAAAGATGTCTCAATATAGGAATCTAAGGGTTCGAAGTTAGAAGTCAGTAGATCAGCCAATAATTGATGAGTTAAAGTTGATGAATCAAGAGTTGATGAGAGAAAGTCAGCTGGAAAGTGGGAGCCCCTTAGAGGCGATGGGTAGAAGAGTAAACCATGTAGATCCAAGTTTGAATTCCTTACATCAACGATCGGCCGATTGAAGAATAAAGACACCAACTATGTTTGTAACTGTTTGTCTCGTGTCGTCATTCCTTACAACAGAAAAGGTAGATGTATTTTATCATCATCTTATAACGAACATTGTAATCTCTTCTAAGATTATATGTCCCCATCCTCCATCAACAGAAATGTGCCCCCTCCTCTGGTTTAAGAACTTGTTTTCATATTAATATGAAATCTCCAAGAATTGTCACATTCGTCGTCATGATGTAATATATATGTCACCCATCAGAATTGTAATCACCATCGTCATTCGTGTATTAGATGTACCCCGTTATGCATGCCCGTTATATATGTCCCCAATATGAGTCCCCTGCTGTGTAACACGATGAATCCAAATATTGCGAATGATCGATATTGTTCGAATGCCTAAAGCTCTATTTATTTGCACAGATGATCGCATTAGACGTTAGTGACAATTTATTATCTCATAGTTTTATTTTTACAATGTATTAAGAAACATAAAATGTTCAAAGGCGTTGCTCATAAAAGCTAAGATCTAAACATTACAAATGGAAATATGGGTTTTCTATGTTTGCGTAAATAAAATCGTTAATATTATATAAGAGTCACTTTGCGTATGTGTGAGTTCATTCCTTACACGTTCTGAAATGGCTGAACCTATATTTTGTAAATTTCACATGAAAGTACTTTATTTATCTGCCAGTGTTCTAAGATATGTTTTGCAGAGAAATTCATCCGACAAGTATCGAAAATCGAAAAAATCCGATCTTAAAAATAGTTTTTGTTCTCTGTGTAAGAGAAAAATTCTTACAGGAGAATATTTTACGTTACAAGGGAAATAATAAAATAATAATAAAATCGTGCCAAACCATTTATTCTTAAAAAACAAATTTGTTGTCATCTGGAGATATAGTTCAGTGGTAAAGCATTCCACTTCAGATCGAATGCTTCACTGTTCAAACCCAGGTGTACCTCACCATTTTATGTGATTTTTTTTTCTTATTAATGAGTTCAATTTATGATGAAAGAAAAGGTAGCATTTAAAATAGTCGCAAATCATTTTTCGTTTGTATATTTTCAAACTAAACATTAATCAGAAGCGACTTTTCCAGGGCATTCATCGCCCAGCACAAATATTAGATGATCTGATATTATTAACAAACACGGACGGAATTTGATGAACGACATTATCATAATTATTTCCTTTTTTTTTTTTTTTTTGCAAATTAGTTACCCAAGTAAATTAATCCTCGTAATATATAATAATCATTAAAAAATTGATTCTGTAATAATACTTACGCAATCTGCATAAATTAAAATATTATGTTTACGACTGTACGACCGGGTAACGCCGGACGGTTAGCTATTTATTAGTATAAATAAATAATTCTATTTATTACTGAGTAATATTATATAAGCACATTAGACATTCACCGGATATTTTTACCTGTTGTTATAAATTAAATCTTATATATATATATATAATTTATTCGAGGGTAAACAGTTATATTTGGGCGCTACAAACAGCAATCTGTTTCAATCAATGAGACATCGTCAGACGATCCTGACCTATTCAACGCCATAGAAAAAGAAAAGACTGAACTCTTCAAAAGAAACTATAAAGGTTGCAACTTTTATAGTTTTTTTTTTTTTTTTAAGAACGCAGTCATTTTTTTTTTCTATGGCGTGGAATGGTTCAGGGTAGACTTGATTTAATCATCTTTTTCTGTCCGAATCTCACAGGCGTTATCTTTAAGTTTTTGCTTCTTATACGTTATTGTTTTGCTGGAATTATAGCGGGATTATTTAGAAAATACATTTTTCACACGCAGAAGAGAAGGTGCTTTATAATTATTCTGTTCTATCACCTTACAAGTTAAAAATGATGACGAAAAACTGGAACTTATTGTAAACCTGTTTGTGGAAACTTTGCTTCCCCCCAATCTCCAAAAAGAAGAGGAACATTGAACAACAAACGGACAGGCCAGAACTACTTTTTCCTTCATAGTCTTAATGTAGACAATGGATGCTCTAAAAATTGACCAGTAAGAAGGTGTGCTAGAGCTACTTTTAGAGAAAAAAATTCTTGTAGTATACCGAGAAGAAAACCGATTGCTGTCTTGAATGATACTGTCATTGGTAGAAGGTAGTTATCTACCACTGATTTTGATCACTCCAAGGAGTTAATATACAGTGAGAATTCCTTACTTCGAAAACTTCTTTTTTTTACTTTATATTATTATCATTTAAATAGACCATTTATTGTATTTTTACGTTATACTGATTTGCACATGGCAAATAAGTACGTAATAATGTTTTTTTTTTAGAATCAGCCAGTACCTGCAGATTATCGCCCCAAATCAGCACGAATCGCCAGTAACCAGCAGTGCTGACAATCACAGACACTGGTTTCCACTAGCTGTCACTGGAAAACAATGCCCGATAGTGTCCTCTATTTTGGAGGGATTCAGTGGCCACCAACATCAACCGTAGTTTAGTTCACGGGTCCTGCTAGTTATATATATATATATATATATATGTGTGTGTGTGTGTCTGTGTGTGTGCGTGTGTGTGTGTGCGTGTGTTTCCCCTCTCTCTCTCTCTTTCTCTCCCTTTCTCGTTCTACCTCTCTTCCTCCTCCTCTCTCTCTCTCTTTCTCTTTTTGTATGTATTTAGGCGCAAATACACTCACCATCGCTCGGCATTATTTCACTTGACTCTAGTTTTCTTGGCGCTTGTCTAATAATAAACTCGATGAAAGCAAGACCTAAAAATACCGATGCATTTTGGAAAGGAACACAGGTTACTAGATACGGAAAATGGAGTAAAAAATTAATTTCTGTGAGAAACAATAAAGCTTCTGGAAATGAAATCATGTATCAAAAATCTAATAAAATGTCTACTGCGTTGACAGTATTAATTGTAAGAAATGCTTTCGACCTTTCTGTACAAAAGAAAAGATCAAATACTTGGATTTATTGATTGACCATAAAACTAACGACCGTGCACAACACGTTGCACCCAAAGGCTCATACTGAGTGATTTTATGCAGAAAAGAAAGGAGAGCGATGCCAGGTAAGTATTTAACATTGCGTGAACAATGTACCAACATGATTAAAATATGTAAAATTAAGAGTTGTTGCTTATCGATGTCAAAAAGCAACGCCAAGGGAAATAGTGCAGAAAACAGCGAAATACGGCACAAAATATTGAGAATAAGAAATGGGAAGGGAGGCAGCTATATGTACAATTCCTCTGACTGATCACAGAAATGGCACACAGAAACACGTGGACATCTTAGGAAAAAGAATAATAGATGAATAAAACGAAATCGCTGTCTACAGGCGCAATTAGAACAAACTACATAAAAGCTACCTTAGTAAACACCAGGAAAAACGGTCAATGATAACCCTGTGGACAAAGATACGAAATATTGATGAGTGAATGCAATAAACTAACCTAAAAGTAATCCAAAAACAAATAGAACTGGTTTAACGAGATTAATAAAGTAGAAAAAACAACTAACAAAAACACGAAACGTGAATTTGAAAGGAATATGAAAATGAAGAAAATTACTGCAATGCTAATAATTGTAAAAGCAGTAGAAACTATTGTGACAATTACAGAAAAAATTAGAAGAAATTGTAATTAAAATCAGAGATGGATCGACTCTAGAAAAGCCGGCATTGTACCTATTTACTATGCCTCCCCACGAGACAGAGTTAGACACCAGGGTCGTTTTTTAACGTGGAGAAAAGCCGGCATTGTAGCCGTGTTGTGAATGACACGTTTAGCAATAGTGACTATTCGTAGTCGAAATATTAATTGTAGAAGTAGTGGCAGTTTGTAGATTAGACCTAACTTTTTTGTGAAATAGTTTCTGCAATAGTTTAAGCAATTAAAACCATTAACAGTATTTGGTTCTGCTTTTCAAAGTCTTTTGTTGTTTTCATTTTATCAATATTGATTTTATTATACATCGACAACTGCAGATTATTAGGCTTCCTCTTGTCTCTTCCTTGTTAAAAAGAGATTATAAAAATTTTGTAAACCACAGAAGTTCCCTTCAGACTGATCACTCAATAAAAATGATTTTAGTGGCTCCTCTCCCATGTGATTTTCTCTTAATGTGTATTATTTTATTTGATCTAGATTCTTGCAACACTTTCAATCTTTGGATGCATGAAGATATGTTAACAATACATAACTATATCTTTCCTGATGTTATAGTTGTAAATGTGAGCGAAAAACTAAAAACACGATTTAGCCTTTTATGTAGTATTTGATCTTATATTACACTGCGTTTGTTCGGTCCTCGGGCAATGAAGTCCTTCTAAACTGAGAAATCTTTCTACAGTGAGCAAAATTTTATTTTGTCCTAATGCAGAGTTTCCATGTTTTCTGAAACTCCATACTAAAAAAAGCAACTTTCTGTTAAATCATGCACTCGAGAAATAAAGAAATAATTGCCAAATCAAAACGAAATGAGACAAACGGTAAGGAAGTCTAATTATAGATTCAGTCTCGCCCAATACGAGGGAGGCGTTGGCAAGCAAAAAAGCAGAACGATATAAAGGTTCATAAATATATTAAAACGAAAAAAAAATGTGGGTGATGGGAGGATGAGAACGTACTTTTATTCCTTTAGTACTTTCTGAACAACAATCATATAGTTATTTCTTGATGCGTGTAGACGGACATAAGACAACTAATTCCAAATCTGATAATAAAAATGAAGCAATGATGATTATGATGATGCAGAGGAGGAGAAGGAGGTTGATTATTATACTGACCTATGATCATGATGCTGATTATTATGATGTTACTCCGGATTCTGATGATGATCATGGTGACGATATAGATACTGATAATTATTATGTTGTTGTTGTTGTTGTTGTCGTCGTCGTCGTCGTCGTCGTCGTCGTCGTCGTCGTCGTCGTCGTCGTCGTCGTGATGACAACCACAACAATGATAAAGATGATGATTACGACGATGATGAATACGATGATGATGATGATGACGATGATGATGATGATGCCAACTGCGATGGTGATGGTGATGATGCCTGTTAACTTAGTATTACCAATTTTAAAAAAGAGAGGGAAACAAGAATTGGATGCATTTAAGACGTATCCACCCCCTTTGAGTTATTTAATGTTGATTCAGTAATGCCCGTAAAACATTTAATGACTCGCGTTCTTATTACCTAAAAATATCTACAATTTATTTGATTTCCAGGTATATGTTTTGCAAAGGATAGGTTACGTTTAACCTATTAATGAAACCCTGTCAGGTACTACCACTTAAGGTTGGATTGGAACAGGGAGTGATGGAAACTAACGCGCCATTCTACATTCCCAAAATCACCCAAAGTTGATCCTCCCCAGCGGATGTAAGTTAAGGTCATATCAAGGAGCGAGTTCGGCTTGGGAGAGCTCGAATAGTTGATAACAGGGTTGGGAAGAATAGTAGGCGGAGGAAACCTTTTAAATAGGTAAGAAGAAGATAGGGATGGATTAGGGGATGGTCGAGTGTTAACAAAGAAAATAATGCCGGACAAAAAAATGAAGAAGAAAAGGATGATATTCGGATAGGATAAAAAATAAGGCGAAGAAGAAAACATCATCTTTACGGGAAGCAGCAAGACATATTTTCATTGAAGCGTATTATTATCATTATTTGGACTCCTTGTATGCGAGCCATTTGGTCTTAGTGCTGTCAACATTTTACAACAAAGTAGAAAACATTTGAAAGGCCGGACACTGAGTGTTTCAGCACCAATGAATCCATAGCAACATAACATCTGTCTTGCCATAAATGTCACCTAATATGGGAGAAAAAAAAAACAGCATAATCACTCGCCCAACACACACACACACGCACACACACACACACATATATATGTATATATATATATGTATATATATGTGTGTGTGTGTGTGTATCTGCGAGTGTATGTGTGCGCGTGCGTGTATGTATGATAGACGCTCTCGTCGTATTCGACGAAGTAGGGCCATAAATCCACCCTGTTTTACTCTGCTTTCAATGTTTTCGCCGCATGTGTGGCACAAGACCAAGTCTGCTCCTACAAAACAAGCCGCATAACTCACAAGTTACGAACTGAGCAGGTTAGTTTGATTTGACTGACCCTGCATATATATATATATATATATATATATATATATATATATATATATATATATATATATATATATATATGTTCGAAACCTCTGGCCTTGATGGAGGAGAAACTAAAACTTGCTTCTATAGTTTCAAATTATCTGAAATAACAGCAAAGAAGAGACTTGATTCCAAATATTTCTCATATGTTATATCGCCCCTATTTCAGAAAGAGTGTACAATTATGAATATCTCCGGTATGAAATAACCCTTATACACTCTGAAAATTACTTTATGTATTAAAATCAAAGAATTTATCGGATATTTTGTAATTCCTATGCAAAACTAGTAAAACAGATGATTATGGTTAAATCATTGGTAATGTTGCAGTATTTTTCCGCCCTCAAAAACTGTAAAAAATTAAACTAAACCGTGACAGCGCAAAATAAAATGTTTTTTTCATATGTTAGTTCAAATTTAAAGCTGTCATATCAAACAAAATAATTTTTAAAAATTATCAATCACAGATGTTCTTTAAAATGTAAAAGTTACACATAAAAGTAAATGCTAATTCAAATGTAAAGATGACCAAAAAATGCATTTCAAAAATTTTCTGTCACAGATAAAAATATATATATATATATTATATAACCTTTAAGAATGAGAGACTAAAGAAAACTTTGTGTTATGCTTACGCACGATAGACCAGCCAAAATACTATGTGGAACCTGTGATAAACCAGAAAAATATGCTTTCAAACTCATGCATAACAGGTAAACGACAATGCGATTTCAGAATAAGAATACATTAATGAATTTTCTATTTAAAACACAAATGTAACAAATCGTTGCAAATACTATTCCAAATGTATCTTTGAGAAATCAAATGAAATATTTTGGAAATCATGCCTACAAACGAATGAAAGTAGTTTCAACAATGTAAACCGTACACACTAAAGAAAGTGCGTACATTTAATTTAAGTGCGGCATACTAAAGGAAATTATATTTTTCATTTAAACGTGACAGATGAGAAAATAGAATTAGAGACGAATGAAAATGTATTTTGTGACGTCACAAATCAAATAAATGTAACAAATGATTAGTTCGAATGTATGAATAAAATGCGATATAAATTATGTATAGCTGATAAAGCTCCTTATCTGTTATATTTTTAATATAACTGAATGACAAACCATTCGGAGTTAAACATTTTTAGCATGTTGCATATAATCTGAAGAAAAAACGTTTGGAATCTGTACATATGCTTGAATCATCGCGATTTTAGTAAAAGGAATCGGTAGTAGCGTATTAGTTGATGTCGCCATGTACGTTTTGATATCTATCAAGATATAAAAAGTATTAAAACATCTTTTTCATCTATTGCTATGTAATACTAAATTGATTTAAACTCTAAAACGTTCTTAATGTTTTAAATATCTATATACATATATCGTCTATACATTAATTGTAATCGAATTTTTTTAAGATACTGTTCATATCTTCGGACTTTATAAGCAAATGTTATTTCAAAAACAAAAGACACAAATATCATTTTATATTTAACTTAAAAAAAAGAATAAAACACGCGATTAATGCTTAAGCGTGAGAAGATGGAGATAATATTATTTCAGAATTGATCGTGACAGACAAAATAAAATGATATTAACGCTTAAGCTTGATAGGTCGATGAAAATACTATTTCAGATTTTAATATAACAGAGAGGAAAAAATATTAGAAATGCTTAAACGCGAGAGGCTGACGAAAATACTATTTCAAGCTTGAACATAGCAGACAAAATAGCTTCTCCAAATGTAACTTCGCATTTAAACATGAGTCATGTATAAGAAGAATATTTCCAATTGGAAAACACCGTTTCGTATTTGAATTATATTATGGAAATGAGAAAGTCAAAACATCGTTTCGTATTTGAATTATATTATGGAAATGAGAAAGTCAAAACATCGTTTCGTATTTGAATTATATTATGGAAATGAGAAAGTCAAATAACGCCCTGGGAAAGACTTTTTATAACTCGAAATATTGTTTATTCTTTAAGATAAATAAATTATTTATTTTGGAGAAAACACATATATCGTTATTTGGCGTACTAATTTCTATAATGTCATTTAATTATGATTTCTGTAATTTCTATTTCAAATTTAAGCCTGACAAACTAACAACATACTATCAATATTCAAGCATTACAGAACACTGAAATGCTATTTCAAACTTAAGCGTCTATTAATATTCTATTCCTAACTGAATCCCATCTTAACGGTAATGAACGTAAGAGGGAGTTTTGGACGTATCTAAAATCAAATGTGTCTATTCAATACCTGCGTTCCGCGTAAACGAACGGCCAACGGACGGGGCTTGTTTTAGCTGTAAGAGGACGCACCTCAAAAGTGCAGTCCGTCAATTTCTGAAAATATCTTGAAGGATTATATGATCAGAACTGCCCATTCCTATCGCGCTGTATCTCAATTAAATATTTTCTGTCATTCTGTCTTCGTTGTCCTTGTCTACTGCACCCCAACCAAAACACTGCACCCAACGTCCTTGCTTCCCATTTCCAAACACACCATCCGGACCCATGCTTTTCCGCGCCAGACTTAACCTCTCTAATAGCTGACCTTCCCAACGCGTTGCACCGCCATCTATCTTATGACCTGTGCTCTTCTTCTTTCAACGAGATATTTATGTCTCTACGGTGGCCTCCATAAATGAAAATGGCAAACGTAAATCCCCTTCCTGTATCTAGCAATGATAAAGATGGGTAGAAAAAGTCTAATGACTATAATCATAGCACTAATGAGGATCCGGCAAAACATCGGTGGAACATTTGACAACAGAGCGAGCGAAGGCAATGCAGTGGTCAACGGATTAAGTCGCCATTAAACTTGCCATCAAAGTTCGACCCTAACACCCCACTAAAAAACGCGTTTGTCTACGTCACAAACAGATAGATTGTGACGTGAGAATAAAAATATTATATCTGCAATGATCGTTTATTTTGAATAATGGTTTCTCTTATGTTTTATCCGGGAGTTTCATACAGACATCTTTGTTTAATCCGAATACGAATACGTTTTAAAAAGTTTTATTCTTATTTGAAGAAAACGTGGAGTCCGGAAACTTAGTATATATATATATATATATATATATATATATATATATATATATATATATATATATGTATGTATGTATGTGTGTGCGTGTGTGTGTGTGATATATATATATATATATATATATATATACATATATATATACTAGCAAAAGTACCCGTCGTTGACTAGGTTCAAAAACAGCCTATAGAAAATGGACTCTGATTTATGAAAGTATGATAGGTTATGAAAAGGAGAGGATGTAAAGAGATAGCTTCGAATTTGGGGGTATAAAAACCAAAGCAAAATATGATGAAAGTAAAAATAAAATAGATAAACCCCATAATTTATTATACCATACCTGTTCACACTGAAACACTTATCACAATATTCTGTCGATCTATATTAAAAACCCTTGTTAAACTTTGTGACATATTTCCATTCTATGGAGGTCAGGCGCGAACGAACACCCCATAATTTTATTATACCATATTTCTTCAAACTGAAACATAATTATCAAAGTATACTTACGCAGATAGATATGAAAAGTCTTTATTAAAGTGTGTTCCTATTTCCATTTTATGGAGGCCAGGCGCGAACGCAGATCCCACAATTTTATTATATCATCCTTATTAAAGTTAAAACATACTTATCAAAGTATTATTATGTACATCTATATCAAAAACACTTGTAAACGTTTTTTTTTTAATTTTTTTTATTTTTATTTCCATACTTTGTGGACCAGACGCGAACGCAGACCCCACAATTTTAATGAACCACCGTTCTACCAGATCAAACATACCCATTTCTGTGTGTCGATACATCTTCTATCATTATATGTAATCAGTTTTTTAAAATAGTCAACTATATATGAGCCTATTCGTGGCCAGACACGCACGCACACACACACATCTAAACATGATCAAGAGTTTTCACTAAGCACTATGCATATGTACTAACACATGAGAGACAATGGATATTCCCTGTAAAGTATTATTACATATGCAATTGTGGAGAATTGGTTGCGCAAATCTAACAACATTTTTCCTGAATCTACACTGTTTTAATCCAGTTGCAAAGCGACATCTACAACGACTAAAAGTAATGCCGGGGTAAACGGAGAGCACATGCAGCACGTGATATTCCCACATGGTAACCTATTTAGTACTGATCAAGTTCAACGTCTCTTATACATTCATATTTAGTACATATATATATACATATATATATATATATATCATATTTTAGTCATTCAATAAAATTTTTAAATTTATGACGTGAAATGGCTAAATTTCAAATCAAAAGATTTTATTATTCTATGTAAGACAAAGAATATATTTGAAATATTATAACTCCTTATCCTATAGGATTTCGATGTCTACCATCTCTTCAGAGAAGAAAATATTAGCAAATAGTTATAATGGTTTACACCTTATTTGCTAAAGTCAGTGAGACATGGAAAATCACAATTAAAAGTTTTTAAGTATTTAAATATCATAGAGTAAGGGAAGTTAATGAAAAGAATATAGAAATTCACATCCAAATTGCATGGTAAAATCCGAAGTGAATGTCTTTATTGGCATTATTTTTATAATTATTTATTTATTATTAAAGAGATTTATTATTATTTATTTATTATTAAACAGATCCACCGGACATAATTTATTTACCGGACTCATTTCATAAACTAAGAAAAATTCAGGAAAATGCCTACTTCGGAATATTACGGTGTGATGTGTATTACTCAAAATACAGATTGGATCACATTACCTCACTGCTATCAAAGACATTCACTTTTGATTTTACCATGAGAGGAGGATGACCTATAATTGGAATGCTTTACTGGAATCAAGGTTCTTGATTAGCCGGCCGACCTCACGCACATATATTTGTATGTTGCATAGTGAGTTGATGGCCTTCGTCGCATAGGGTAGAATTAGCTGCAAAGTTCTTGGCAAATAATTTGGCCTTGTCTGATGCTGACGAGATGACCTCAGGGCCATTGATGATGGTTGGGATAGAACGCAAGCTTCTGTTCAAGGTCCTGTTTGCTATTTGCTAAAACTGGTGGGAACCAAGCCGCTGCTCAGCTACTTTGGAATTAACGGACTACATTTTTCATTACTCTTTTACAGTGGTTGCTGCAGTCCTGAAAGTAGCTTTCACGTTGGTAGCTATGGAAAAAGTGATTTCTGTGCGCGATGGCAACAGCACCTTCTGGAGAGAACCGTCGCTGGCTTTAGGTTTTTATTGGAATTTTTTCGATGGCATGAATCGGTATATACCGACGATTAACTATTCGGTCAGATCTGATACTATAGAGGACACATTCTTTTTAAACATGGAATGCAGAGCTAGATCTAATATAAATGTACGGAAGCTATCCCAATCAGCAATAGGGTAATGATATACTGTACGTTGGAGAGGTACGTCTGAGGACTAATTACATTTCATTTTTATCTTCACTGATACAACTGAGTGGTCGGAAGATCCCAAAGGAGATAGAACGGAACATGAACATAGCTCAGGGGAAGTTGTGAGGAAAATGTCTAGAAGGCTTTCATACTGACGGGTAGTGAGGAATATTACGTATCATTGGGAATTATTGTAGCTTTTATTTGTTGTCATATTTTTTACTCGTGTCCACGGTGTTTCCTACAAACTGCATTAGTATTGCCTTAAAACCACTCTATTCACACACACACACACATACACACACATATATATATATATATATATATATATATATATATATATATATATATATATATATATATTAGCCTGTGTATATATACTTTCCTACAGCTCACCCCACTGAACAAATACTCACCAAACTTGAAATAATGATGGTCTCCGACCTAAGGATTGCGCACACCGTTTTCAAGGTTAAGGTCAAAGATTAAAGTCATATTTTGTTTGCTCTTCATAAACCTTCCACCTAGGGATTGTTCATGCCAAGTTGGGGTTCGCCATCTTTCCGGGGGCCGCTACCATAGCACCGGCCAACAATGGTTGCTCTTACAACATCCACTCTTTGCAATGGTGCCCCCGAAGCAGGTACCATAGTTAACAGTAAAATCCCGTGCGAAGTGCGAGTATCTTTGTTATATCTTTGATAAAAATGATTTTGTGATAGTAAACCACCGCTAACCATTGTGATTCTTTGTAATTGTTTCAATTTCTATGCGTAACAATATAAGTGTATACTGTCACATAATCAATTTGCTTTTCAGTCACCTTAGGTGGTAGCTAAAATTTTTTTAAACAGCTTAAGCAATAATTGCTCTTATAGCATCAAGCGGATACCCGAGCGAACAGCAAATTCCAGCGCGTATCGTGGGTATTTTTGCTAGTTTTAGTAGTTACATAATCAATTCGAAGTTTAAACTTCCGAGACTGGCGAACCTTAATGCAACAAATCGCACACACTTAATTTATTTTTTATTGGTTTTTGCGAATTCTTACGAAATAAATGCTTGTTTTTATATTTAAGTGTATTCTTAAATGCTGTTACAGTACTTCGAAATAATACGAACCGAGGAGGATGGAAAGACCAAGGAGGGAAAGCAATACACACATTTCCACTGGATGAATGCGAAGAGAACTGAAATCTTGGTGTCGCTTATGGCAACCTAAATTCCAGTGATAACCAATGGTCATTGCCAGCGAGATGGAAAGTGGCTGTTGCGATGATGCAAATTCATTTGCAAAGTTTTTCGAAAGACTTTGAAAATACTGGATATCTGGGGAGACTTGTTTTCATCCAGATTCCAGGGAATACCGCTGGTTGTTGTCGTCAGTGAGCCGTCTTTAATGATAATCTGTGTTAAATATCATGATAACAATAAAGATAAAACATAAAATATACGTTAACATTAAACATGAGTCAAATGAAGATGCTTTTACATGAATAAAGTACTTATTTGTATTATCCACTAAATATATTGTTAATATAAATAGAGATTGTATTACCTGGCAAATATACACGTTTTGTTCCCACTGACACTGAAACTCCAACGTCCTAGTCATCCATGTCATATTGCTTGCTGACAGAATGCAATAGAAAGATACCGTGCTGATTTGCAATGATCTTTTTTTATCAGAGAATTCGATTCTGTTTTCGGAATAAAATATATTATCGTGACCTGGCTTACTTCCATCCGTTAATGTGTATCAAGCCATGTGTTTTTAAGCAGTTTTGTGCATCGTAATTTGAATTAGGTCAGATTAAAAAGCGAACATAGTTTATACATTTATATATTTGTTGGTTAACTATTGCAATTATAAATTGTTTATAATTGCATTTTTCATTGGTCTATCATAGTTAGATTTCTTTGTTTGGCTTGTTATAGGTAAATTTGAAATAGCATTTTCGTTTGTGTGTGACGCTTACGCTTTAAATAGCGCATTAGTTAGGTTATTGTGGGTGTTTTAAATAGCATTTTCGTTTTGTCTTTCGATGTTAATGCTATAAATAACATTTTGTTTGGTCTGTCATTGTCATTATGCTTTAGATGGAAATAAAATTTAGATAATTAGACACGAGGCATTCCAAGTAGAAGAATCTTGTCTTTTTTCTTATATCCCTATCGTAATAATCGTAATAATCGTAATAACCTAAAATCACTAAAGCATCACACATATTGAAATTTCATTAATCGTGTGTGTTTATCGTTATTACATCAATCATTGCGATTGTTTTATTAGTAAATGTACTACGTAATTATTGTTTATATTTTCAGAAATGTTATACATTTTTCATAATTTCCTCTATATAAAAGTGATTAATATTTTAGCAAACAAATAATTATTATATATAATCAATAAAGAAAAGAAGAACGACATGAGAAAACTTCCTTGTAAAATACATTACATTATTTCGCATCATCATCATCATCATCATCATCACCACCACCACCACCACCACCACCACCACCACCACCACCACCATCATCATCATCATCATCATCATCATTATTATTATTATTATTATTATTATTATTATTATTATTATTATTACTACTACTATTATTGGCTCACATGGAGCTTTCACACAAGTCAACAAACGATCTGAGTGGAAACCTGTGGTGTTCTCTGGAGGCTGGATGACAACAAGTCTCCCCAGACGCCCAGTTCTCTCTATCTCCTTCGATAGCATTTGTAAATGAATTTGCATCATCGCAACAGCTTCTTACCATTGATTTCCCGCCGGCAGTGGCCATTGGTTTATACTGGAATTTGAGTGGCACTAAGCCTCCACGAGGTCCCAGTTCTCGTTGCGCTTGTCCAGCACTCTTTCCTCGGTCTTTCAGTCCTTCTTGACCCTCCTCAGCTCTTTGGTGTCACTTTTCTATTGGGGGAACGGTGATGAAACTATGGGGGGATGCATGATGAGGGTATAGAACTATGATATGCAGTTTCGGTGTTCTTCATTCCCTGTAACGCTTATTCGTTATATTGTATTGTATTATTCTCCGCATTCAAGGGTTTTCCTTAATATTTCAGTCGTTTTCATTATCGTTAGTCGTTGTACTTTTGCAGTTATTCCTCTGATTCCAATTTCTGCTATTCTTTTTTCGAAGTTTTTCGAAATTGTTCCTAGTGCCCCTACTATTATCATCCAAATCCCTTTTAACTCTCTGGCTAGCTCTGTGTATTTGCTTCGTTTCTCCTTTTCTTTCATACTCACCCTATGGTCAGCTGGGACAGCAAAGTCTACGATTTGATAGGATTTTTCTTTCTTGTTAATTATTACGACATCTGGTCTTCTTGCTTGGATGGGTTTGTCCGTCTGTATGTCCATGTCTCATAGGATTTTGTGGTTCTCGTTTTCGAGTGTTGTTGCGTGTTTATGCTTGTACCATTTGTCTGTATGCTCAAAATGCAGTCCTTTACACAATTCGCAGTGCACCGCCCTCTCACTTGGTCATGCCTGTTTTTGTATTCCTTTTGGGCAAGTTTGCTGCATTCACTTACTATATGGTTTATCGTTTCGTCTCTTTGTGTTTTATCGATTCTTGCTTTGATATGGTTGGTTATGAGTTATCTTATGCTGCAGTTATTAGTGATTCAGTTTCTCGGTTTATATGTCCTTTTCGCATCCATGTCCAGGTGTTTTCGTTATTCTCATCTTTTGTCATTCTTATGAATCCGTGGAGTTGTTTCTCTTCCCACTTTTCTTTTCTCGATTTATCATTTATCTCTCTGTTTTCTGTTTTGTTGGGGGGGGGGGGGTTCAGTGTCTCTCGCTGCCATAATTATCCTTTCAGTGTTTTGCATTATGTATTTTTCTATGTCTTCTATACAGATCAGTCCTCTCCCGCCGTCTTTCCTTTTCACGTAGAGCCTGTCAATATCGTCCTTTGGGTGTAGTGCATTACTCATAGTCATGAGTTTCCTGGTTTTCTGGTAGAGTTGTCTCAGTTCTTCTTTTGTCCACCCTATAAACGGTCCAGAGTATCTTACTTGTGATACTGCCCATGTATTTATACCTTTTATTAGGTTTCTGCAATATAATTTCGTTTCCAGGAGTTTTGTTGTTCTCCTGAGGTATTCCTTTCTAATTTTCTCTTTGATTTCTGTTCTTCTGATGGTGTCCGCTTCCAGAATTCCCAAGTATTTATAGTCGTCTTGTTCCCCTAGTGCCCTCATTTCTGTTTGGTTGAGTAGTTCCATGCCTAATGTCGTTTCCAGTTTTCCCTTTCTTATAACTAGTTGTGCGCACTTTTCTATTCCAAATTTCATTTGGATATCTTGGTTGAAGATCCTGGTAGTGTTAATTACTGTATCTAGCTCCTTTTCGGTCCTTGCAAAAAGTTTCAAATCGTCCATGTACATCAGGTGGTTCATTTTTTCCTCTCTATTGGAGAACTTGCATCCGGCTGGGCACGTTCTAAGAATACTGTTCAAGGGCATCATGGCTATGGCGAACAGTAGTGGTGATAGTGAGTCTCCTTGGAAGATGCCTCTTTGTATGTTAATTTCTGTTATGTGTTGTCCATCAGCTGTCAATTCCAGTCTCCATGTTTTTATTGCATTTTCTATTACATTGGTGATCCCTCTTGGTATTTTATACATTTTTAGGCATTCTGTTATCCATGTATGGGGGATCCTGTCGTACGCTTTTTTGTAGTCGATCCATGCCATGGCTAAATTCTTTCTCCTCCTTTAGGATCTTTTGATCTATATATAGCAGGCCATGTTCCTCTTTTTCCTTTTTGGCATCCTTTCTGCTCCTCGGGGATGAGTCCACGGTTATTCAGGGAGTGGTGGTTTTGTTCCCTCAGTTGTGCTGTGAGTATCTTCCACATAGTTGGTAAGCACGTGATTGGCCTATAGTTGCTAGGGACGGTTCCTTTCTCCGTATCTTTCTGTAGCAGTGTAGTTCTACCTTTTGTCATCCAGTCTGGAACGCTTGCTTCCTGTATACATCTCAGGTTTTGGCCTAGCCTTTCGTGTAAGGTTATGAATTTTTTGAACCAGTATGCATGTATACCGTCGTGCCCTGGTGCTCTCCAGTTTGCCATTTTTCCTATGGTTTTCTTTAGGATTTCCTTGCTGAATTCATTCGCTGTTCCTTCTTCTATTTTTTGTAACTCTTCTTTAATGTCTTTCGGCCATTCGGCATTTTTATTGTGATCTCATCGCTCTTCCCATATTTTACTCCAGTAGAGCTTTGTTTCTGTCGGATTTGGTTGTTCTGTTTTTTTGTTTTTTCTCCGTTCACATTTTGGTAGAATTGGCTTTCATTAGTTTCAAATGTTCTGTTTTGTTTGCATTGTTCAGATTTATATCTATATCGTCTCAATCTCGCTTCTTTTGCTTTTATTTTTGGTCCATTTCTTCATGTTTCTTGTTTAGCCTCTCCCTGCCATTTACATTTCCAATATTCCGTTTTCTCCACATTGCTTTCTTCGTGTTGATCATTTTGGTTTCTTTTTTATGTTTGTGTATTTGAGTTTCTAGTCTTATTTCCCATCCAGATTTTGCCGGTCCGCTTGTCCCCGGTTGTTTTTCTGATTTGAGATTCATACTTACCATTTTGGTGCCTGCGTAAATGAGGTTGTTTAAGTATGTGATTGTATTTGTTGGGATGTGTGCGAGTTAACCTTCTCTGTTTCTGTTTTTAGTTTCTTCTGCTCTTGGTTCCTTAACGATGGGAGCTTTGTTTTTTCCTCGTTCATCAGCTGTATTATTTTATTTTTTTTCATTTGCTTCATCCTCTCTTAGTTCTGTTTCATTGTTCTCGTTTCCACGTTTGTGGACTTCGTTCTTTGTTGGTCCTCGACCTTTGGTGTTTTTACTTGTGAGACTTCACCTTGTGGGGTTTCTCTACGTGCGGTTCCGTTGGGGGATTCTTCTTGTTCAGTTTCATCATTTATTTTTTGCTGAATTTCTGTTAGTTCTAGTTTAGAGAGCCAACCTTTCTTGAATATCAGTCTTGCTTGGTCCGCAATTCTTTGTTGTGTCGTATGGTAGTCACTGCATAGGTCCCATTGTTCTTTCATTTGTTTCCGATAACCTACATATCTATATTTAGGATAACTTCTATAATAGCATTCCATTACGAGTCTATTCTCTTTTTTTGTTCATTTCTTTCGTCGTTTTTTTTTTTTTCATTTTGATGGTTATCATGGCTGTGCTGTGTTTGTTCGGTATCGTTATGTTCCCTGAAATTAGAGGTTATACTTACCTGTTCAGCGTCCATGTTATTTGAGTTTCTGAAACTAGAAAGTTGGCCAACATTCGTAGGATGACGACCAAGTTCCCAACCGACGGAGCACCTGCCGATCATGTCACCCAGATCTTTCTTCTGGGTCCCATAGTTTGGATGATTTGTAATTGACATTTTTTCATATTTTGGTGTTTGTGGCAGCACCGAGCCCAGAATAGTTTTACCTGTGGTTCTGACGCAGGAATAGTGTAAAGCCCCCATGTATGCAAGAGTTATCGTGCACTACCACACACACATATGGGACATGAACAAAAAATAAATAAATAAGTAAAATAAATAAAATAAATAAATATATAAAAAATAGATAAAATAATAACTAAAATAAAATAAAATAAAAAAATTGAAATTCCAACTAAGTATTCCAAGTCTAAAGTAATGCTCTGAAAGAGGGTGTTGAAAGATAGGTCTACCTTACACAATACTGCTTAGCCGCTGAAAATGCTTGATGGGAAAAGAGGAAGGCAATTTTCCTGATCGCTGTGGTAGTATTTAATTCCCTCGTTTAGAGACGGGGCAAATTTCTACGTCTGTGTCAGTAAAAGGACTGGTTTCTGTTATAAATTCGAACTAACATTTAACTAGATAATTCGCCAGTGCCCGTCTGGTTATTTTTGCATTCATTTTTAGAGGATTTTCATTAAATCTGCATTGACAAACAGAATTATGCGTTTATATCGAAACAAAGACTGTTTTCTTAAATAAATTCGAAGTAACATTTAACTTTTTTTTTTTAAGACGTAAACTTATATTTCGTTGGTTTCTTTAAAAGAGTTTTCTGTCACGAGCGTGCTAAACTTCCCTATTTGGGCTCCTGTCATGAGTTTAATGCCAGGTCGTAGGTCAGTATAGGGTAAGGGTAAGAGGGGTGGGGGATGTTGTTATTATTATTATTGTTGTGATTATTATTATTATCATTATTATTATTGTCATTATTATTATTGTTATTATTATTATTGTTATTGTTGATATTATTATTGTTGTTGTTATTATTATTGTTATTATTATTGTTATTATTATTATTGTTATTATTGTTGTTGTTGTTATTATTATCGTAATTAGTATCATTATTATTGTTAGTGTTGTTATTATTACTATTATTATTATTATTGTTGTTGTTATTATTGTTGTTATTATTATTGTTATTATTGTTATTATTAATATCATTATTATTATTATTATTATTGTCATTATTATTATTATTGTTATTAGTATTATTATTGTTATTATTATTATTGTTATTATTATTGTTATTATTATTATTATTGTAATTAATATTAGTATTGTTGTTGTTATTATTATTGTTATTATTATTATTTTTGTTATTAGTATTATTATTGTTATTAGTATTATTATTGTTATTATTACTATTATTATTGTTGTTGTTGTTGTTGTTGTTGTTGTCGTCGTTATTTTTCTTCTTCTTTCGCTCCGTTTTGTGAAATAAGCTTTAATCAAAATGTCATAATTATACTTGGAAAAAGATTGACACAAAAGCGATCAGTAGATTTTTTTCTGTTTTACTTAACTTATTTATTTTATTTTTTGTTTTACTTATTTTATTCTATTAAATAAACAAAGCATGCATTATCTCCCCTGTGATCGTACTTGACAAAACAATGGAGTAATCTCTTCATTTCCCTGTAACCTCGTTTTCAGAGAATAGGACGATGTTCTCTATCCTTGTCTCTCTATATCTTTATTTCCATGGGGAAACAATCTATTACATACTTTTCCTCTACAAGTTTACTGCCAAGATAGATGAAGTCATCGACATGTTAAAAATAAGTTCCATTTAGACAATATGTATTTCTATGTCGGTGCAAGAAACTGGGTCCTGTTTTGCCGGTATGGATTTCTTTTTTTCCCCATTGGGAAACGGTTACACTATCAGATACCGTGTCTTAAATGTATATGAGCTTATCATTGACAACGCCCAAGCAAATCCATTAAGTTGTTTATGACAAATACAGCTGCGCAATAAACCTCAAAGTGAGATCGAAACTATTTAAATGCGAGGATTTAATTAATTTAATATCTAACTCTGCGAATCTGCAGATCAGACGATGAACGGTTGTTTGCATTATTATTAACTTTATTGGTACTCGTATAATAAACATAGAGCACTGATTAGAAAATGGATCTTATACAGAATTCACCTATGTACATTTGGCGGACATACAGAACTTAGATGGAAGAAAAGTTGGAGGAAGTGGAAGATCTTTTGTTTGATTTGCAGATGGTCTTATATAGCAAAACGTGCTGCAGTGAGCAACATCGCATTCTAGAATTTATTAATGAATGATAGCAATTACTTCAACTAGTGTTGCAATATTTTTATATTTAATGGGATATGCTCGCTCAAAGTTGGGAGATTCTATTTTTAAACGCTGCTGATAGAAACTGACGAATTAAATTAATTCACGTTCTGCTATCAACCAATCAGAAACCAGAATTGCTCCATTAAAATTAAATTTTTTAGCATTCCAGCACATAATTTTTTCGTGCCAACACGAGAAGAATATTTTGCTCTTTAGCTGCAAAATTATAAAGTCTGGAACCTGTAGAGAACAGCTGCCTACTGAGAATTCTTCATATCCAGGACTCGTGCAGAATAACTACTCATCGGAAACTCTTCTGAAATTAAATATGGTTTCCAATTCAAGAGCTAGTGTAAAACTTGACAAAGGTAGAACCAAGTACAGATGGAAGTAACATGAAGTTTGGAAAATAAATCAGTTCGCATGAAAAATAACACGAAGTAGTGACGAATGTTCGCTATGTTGTAATAGGTTAAGTAAATTAAAATACAGACATCGCGGTTGAAAAGAGCTTTTACAACAGTCTACTAATTAGACGTTGTGCGAGACAGGTCGCTAATAATTTTGTAATTACTGAAAGCGAAATGCCTCCTAAGATATCTGTTGGCGGTATCTACCAAATTACGTTGAATAAGATAGTTAACTAATTAGTTACGACATTACTAGTCTTTCTTTCTCGTGTATAAACTGTTATTTCTTTTAATCAATGACAACAGTACATGTATCGATGCGATTTAAATAATCAAAAATAAATATACCACATAGGAAGACTAATTTCAATAACTTTAAAACATTAAAAATACATCTTTTGAAACAGCAGGCAATCAAAATAAACACTCGTTTTATTTTTTGTAATTAAGCCAGATCCACAACGTCCCTCCAGATTCTTCCTGCAGTGACCAAATCTCGCTTGGTTGCTTGCTTCCAGTTCAAGCTCAGCTTTTCTCTTTTTTCCCTCATCAGGAATTTACTGAATCACTTATCAATTCTTTTTGGGGCCAATCTGAGCGTATGTCCGAGCCTGTTTAGATATAACAGAGCTCAGACGCGCGTATGGCAGAAGCAGAAGTTGTACATCAGCGAACGTATGCAAATGAGCGAGTTGTGAGAGCGAGGAAGACGAAAAGAAAAATATGATAAAAAAGACAAACGTAGTCTGAGAAGGACAGAAATTGACATGTTACACACATGATCCGAGACGCTTCCTAAACATGGCCGGACAAAGATAGAATACCACGTGTTCGACACGGCAAAGTCTTCTTCTGCACATTGGAGTACGAGAAGACGTTTGATTAAGAAACAATGCGTTATTCTAAAAGTACCTGTAAATAAGTGTCTGTCGAATTCTTCCCTTCTCTTCATTTCTTTGCGACTGTCTGCATACAACGTAGGTCCCGAGTGTTGGCATATAACGAGGATATTACATAGATATCGTTTGCAGACCACTGACAATACCACCTTTTTGTTAGTGCCTGGAAAAACGGCTGCTTCAAAGGCTTTCGAATTTGTGGCAATGTAGGTCATCAGATGCAAGGTGTTAAGAGATCTTCACCCTTTTCTTTAATACGAAAAAGCGGAACTACGAGCCCCTTACATTGAAATGCATGATAAACAAAAAAAAAATAAAATAACGGTTTCAAATATAATATTAATGTTGGTCAATAGAAGTTTAAAAACTACGTATTTGAAAATAAAATTCTACCGAAATTAATTTTAGAGTTAGTGAACCTTACCCGAAGTTTTCGAACGGAGTTTGATCATTACAGAAAAGAATTACGTTGTCAAATCATGGGAAAATATTCATTGTCAGCCACACACTTGCCTTTGAGCGATCTACCGCACCTACAGTCAGCACAAACACATACATCAGCGAGGTAGATGTTCACTAAGTAAATTCTCGTCACAACAATCGACCAGAAAAGGTTTGTTAAATAAAAGCATTATTTTAAATTGTGATTTGTATGTTTTACTGTTAACTCTAAAAAAGAAGCCACTAAAGCGGTTGTATAAACACCCTAAAACACCAACATATACTATAAACAACTGAATTTGCACAACATTTCCTCTTAGATTCGAGTGAATGATTTTTAACGACCTAACCCTATATAAAAATAGAGAGAATGAGAGAGAAAATGAGAGCTAGCTAGCTAGCTAGCTAGATAGATAGATAGATAGATAGATAGATAGATAGCTCGATAGATAGATAGATAGATAGATAGATAGATAGATCGATAGATAGATAGATAGATAGATAGATATATGACATATTAGAAAATGGAGTAGACAATTAACACGTATAGAAGACAACAACAATAACTTTCTTCTAGTTACAAGCTGAATTTTTGATTTGTTGCATAGGTAGGAGGTGGTCGCATAAATAACGCTAATGGAGAAGGAAATGTAATTAGCGATTCGTCTTGATTAGTGCCTATTAAAGATCATTTCCATGTTTCTTTTTATGGGATAAAATGGATTTGCCGATTGACATAGATCCAATTAGAACCAGTCTCTTTATTTTCTGAACCATCCGGGATTACAAGAGAAATGTGCCGTTGTTTTCATAATCTTCTATATCTTCCCCATTTTTAATTAAATAAAGGAAGAATTAGGCGAAAGATTCGACATTGTTTCTTAAGAAGTTTCAATCGTATTAAGAATTAACAAACACGAATCTGTCTACTCCTTAGATGCACCATTCATTCTGCATATTAAAACGTAAACATGGCAACGAAAATGGCATTTCAAACTTCAGCATGTCGGATCAAACTTAAATAGAAAATATGTATGCGACTTAAGTGTAAGGGCCAACAAAACTGTTAAATTTAAATGAAAAATATGTATGGAAGCCATTTCTGCTTTTACAAAAAACAGAACTATAACGAACTATAGAACGTGATAATCTTTTCTCCTCTTTACTCTTTCTCATAGAAGAGATATTGCTAGTCTTTCTTTACTATATGCCGATTTTTATAACAGGTGCTCGATTGAGTCTCCCCTGTAAACATTCGTAACAAAACATTTTCATGTTAAACCATTGTCGATAGTTTTCCTCTATCTCTCCTTCTCTTTTTCCACGTAAAACTAAATGGATCTTCTATTTCCTTCCTATAACTGGCCGTCTGTGGAACACAATACCGTGGAGCTGCTGGTAAATAATTCAATTTTACAGAATCACCAACACAATTAATAAATATCGCGGTGTTTCCTAATCGTCAGTTTGATACTTAATTAACGCTTATCCTCGGGTGGGCTTTCGGCTTTGATAACTGACGATTTCCTAGTTTAAAACAACTTAAGTATAATTACCAACAAAACTGTTACCTCTGACTTGAATGTGACAAACTGACGAAAATTGTATTTCAAACTTGAACATGACAGACCAATGAACGTATTATTTCAGACAATCATGACACATAGATGAACATTGTATTGCCAACTGAAAAGTTGTAACAGAGCGCATATGAGCGCGTCTAAGAGGATCACCAGCAACCGATAGATCTCTGGCTAGCGAAGATATGAGCAGCAACAGCCGTTAAACCAGGCATGCAAATTAGCAGGTGTGCGCAAGGTTGAGTCACAAGAAAAGAAAAGTACACGAAAAACAGGTGGACGTGTGAAAGCCGAGGACGAAAAGCGCTGGCTAGCGCCATCGTGAGGTGGCGGCAACAGAGACTTTTAAAAATCACACGTGTGTGCCAAAGGCTTTGGAAAATAATGAAATGAGTTGTTTTGAAGGAACCACGAATAAATTCATTGCATTTTCCATTACAAAAAATGCTAAGTCGGATTTTTATTTCTGCCCTTTTTTTATTTGTTTTTTCCTGTTTGACGGTAACAGAAAACGTGTAGGTCCGAGAAGTTTGAACTGTAACGACACAATTAAAAAGTTCCAAGGACCAAAGAAAATGTTATTTCAGAAATAAGCGTGACAGGCCGAAAAAATGGCATATCAGAGGTAAACGTGACAGACCAATGAAAATGCTATTTAAAATATTATGAATGACAGAACGAAGAACCGACATCTTGCTACCCAACTCCCTACATAGTACCCCAGTAGCTTATGTCCCTGATTGTAGCCCCTACACCAAAGTGGCAATGTAATAAAAAAAATTTAATTCGAACGTGACAGACTAATGAATTGCAGCCATAATGGCGCTAGCCCGACGAAAACGATAATTCAGGCTTAAACGTGGCCAATAAAAAATCTATTTGAAAAATTATGGATGACAGATAAATTAGTATGTTATTGCAGACTTCAGCGTGACAGACTAGCAAAATGTTATTTCAGACATAGATGACAGACCAATGCAAATATCATTTCAAACTGACGTGTGTGATAGACTAAAAAGAATGTTATTACAGATCAAAAAAAAAACTTAAAACTAAAGCATAATAAAATAAAATGTTTAGTCGATCTAATCAAAACATTAGTCCCATTTTAGAACTATTTGCACGTTTTACTTTCTATAAGATTTGTGATGTACTTTTTAAAACAGTCATAGTTATATTTCAATCGCATTTTCAGAAAATGTTTTGGAATTTTATATCGGGATTGTTTATTGGAACCATTATTGTCGTGTTAGTTGGTATTTTCATGACATTTTGACTGATGGCACCTCCTCCATTCACTAAATTGTTACTACAGCAGAAAGTAACTAAGAGTAACATACTAATTAATGAACACTCCTATCCCATCAGGGTGGATATAATAAGGATTATGTATTGGATAGATGAAATAAAGAATTCAGTTCGAAAATTCGTACAGGTTCTCGACTTTGACATAAATATTGCGGAGTTCGAATAGAAAGTTACTAAGTTCGGAAAGATGCACCTGAAGAAGATCGAAAACTACATTGGTCGAAGAGACGAGTGATAATCTGAATGATGCAAATATTACAACATAAATGTTTGAATAAATTCAATATATTTTAGTGCAACAAAAATGTAAGCGTTACAAATAGAGCGACAATACCTTCCATAACTATTTGAGAACACGCTTAAAATGGAATTGAAAGAAAAAACGCGAGCCATCTTCATCATTTTTTTTTTAACACTCATCCCCACAAAAGTTTAAAGAAAAGACAAATATATTAGTCGAAATGACGAATAGGGAGAGCATTTTACATTTATTCTGTTTATACGTTTTAACGCGAAATAAATGAAAAAAATATTTAAAAAATAACAAATGAGTGCTTGTCTTCCCCGTCTCAGTCTTAATTGTGATTATACTTTTTGAATGATTGTATGTTTTGTTTTCATCCATTTATTTATTTTTTTTAATTTGGATCAATGGAAAATTAGAAAAAAATACTTTAATTCCCTCTCTCGGCTCTCTTCTATTTATTTGGTCCCTATAATTATGTATTTCTCTCTCTCACTCCTTTTGTTTCTCTCTTCTTAGTTTTTCTCCCCATTTCTCTTTCATTCTCTCTTTCTCCCCCTCTATCTCGTTTCTCTGTCTTTCTCGCTCTCTCTGTATATTAACTAGTGACTTGTGTTCAACTAATCGTATACAAAAATTATTTAGAAAGGGAATCAAATAATTATAAAAAGAGAATTACAGAGTAATTTTTGGAAACTATTAAGTAAAATATATAATAGAATTTATTATTGATATCGTTTTAATATTTTCAATATTGATATCGTATTAATATTTTCATTATTGATATCGTATTAATAGTATTTTCTCTCCCTTTTTCTTGTTGATGAATAAGTAGTGATTTGTGTTCAATTAATCGATTACATGTAAGAAATTGGGAAAAGTGTTAAATAATTCTAAAACTGAAATTAAACAGACGTTTTGGAGAACTACCAGTTGATATATGTAACGGAATTTAATAACGAATTAATGGTGTAAAATCAATTTACGGTTTGAATTGGAAAGATAGTTAAAAAGTATGATCCGTCCGAAAAAAAATAAAAGGAAATTAATAAATTCAAAAGTAACAACAAATATTATTTACTAGAATTAATAAACAAAAAAGTAATTTATATTAAGTGAGAAACAAAATATTCAAATACCTTTTTCAATCAATAAAGACTTATCAAAGTGTATGGCTTAATTCCTGGCATGAATATTAGAGATGTTCTGGGTGTGTACGAAAACTAACGCTTAAAAGTATGAATGTAAAATGGATCTAACTCCTAAGAAGAGACAGGAATACTGTAAACACAGGATGAAACAACACCGTACAGGCCATATTCAGGCCATATTCAGGAAAACAACTTCCTGCTTTGAAAGAGTTCTGCACTAAACGGTCTCACCTAGACTGAAAACAAAGTTTTTTTGGCAATATCAATATTTTCGGTAAATAAACATTTTTTTTCTCTTAATTTATTATATTTTAAAAAAATTCTGCAAGTAAATATATTTCAATAAAAGCAATCAGGTTTTAGATGTTCTTATGTGTTGACGTAAATTTGCGTCCCCATCTTCATATTAGGCCGTTTAGTGTGGCTTACTTCACAGCAGGACATCGTTTATAGTAGAAACACAGTACATATTTATATACAAGCTATGACAGAAATGTTGTCCACTTTGGAAAAGTTGGTACAAGAAGAAACCTGATTTATGAAAAAATAAAGTTAATGTTTATCAAACTATGATCTTAGTTTGGCTTATTTTGTGTTCTTTTAATTATATTCTGTAAATAGTGGCCCCTATGTACAATACAATTTCTGTAATTTTTCATCACTTGAAGAATACTTACATGATCGGTTTGAAGAACTGTCTCACGATATAACATGGAATCCGTTAATTCCATTTTAGATCAATATTTAATTCATATAAAATATTATTGTATAGATTGTTTTAGACTGTTGAATCAGAGAATCATAAAGATAACTCAACGTCTAACAGGCTACGTAACGTAAAGCCTCACAGAGTCTGGAGTTCGAGTTGTCAAGTTCTTCCAGGTCCATTTCTTTTAAGTGTTGAAAATGTTACTCTGACATAAGCAAGACCAAGTATTGGTTTCCTATCGTAAACATAATTTTGATCTGTCATGTAATTAACTCGCAATTCAGTGATTCAGTTGCAGATGACCATTCTTTAAACACAATTCTACATTAAAAGAACGATACGTTTTATATTGTTTGTGGATAAATCACAAGTGAAATCACCGTAAACGAAAATTGCATTAGAAACATGTAATTGACAGTTGAAAGTGTGCAGAGTATTTCTGGTACACCTTGTAGTTAAAAAAGTACAAGATCTGAAAGTTACTCGAATGAGTTTTTGATGTTCATAATTTGAAATGTTTGTTTGCAAAGAGTTAAGAACAGACATTAATGCATAATAAGTGCGTTAATATGTGGAGCATCGAATTAAAAATGTGGTATTTTTTTCATTGCCTTACATGCCTTATAGAGCAGGGGAGAGAGCAATGTGTTCAATCTTTTAATCGGCCTTTGTGACTACTCTCAGTTCACTTCCCTTGTTACTTCTTTATTTGTTACAATCACTTTTTAGAAAGGAATCTATTTTTGTGTGGTAAAGTTGCTTTAATGAGCGGACGTAGTTGAAAATAGGTCACATAAAAAGAGCGTTGTGGATAAGAAAGAAATAGATAGAAGTTTATTTGTATCAAATATGGTTTGATTGCAGAAAGGATTGTTAATTTTTGTCACCAATTCTAGGGGTGATACTTTTCTTGAAAGAAGTAAAAAAAAAAAGTGGTCGACCATAGTCGTAGGCAACCCGAAGGCTCTCTTTTCATATACTACTGCACCTAATTGGAGACGATGGCACTAGTTGATTTCCAGGGTTACGCAACTAATCCTTGATTTTTCACCTCATAACACTGTGTGTTTAGCATGCGGCCATAAATTCTTTGATAAAACTCGATCGAGATTTGAACCTCGGTCACTCTCGTTAGTGAACACTCTACTATGCTAGAAAAGAGATTCAGGTTTGAACACCGCATGGCCGATTATATGTCTGCAAGTTTAATCTATCTATTATCAATTATTATCTGCATCTTTATTACACAGTCACACGACCTTGTTTTTTAATCAAAACCGAACAGGTTAAGAATTATTTATTTGTTGTGTTTTATTGTGTGTGTTTTTTGTTTGTTTGTTTTTTTGCTTTATTTTGTTTTTTTGTTGTTTTTTTTTTGTTTTTTTTTTGTATTATGTGTTTGCCCGTCTGTTCTGTTGGGATTTTTAATAGTCTGTAATTTCTCAGTTGTTTGTTTTATTCATTTGTTAATTTAATTTTTTTCCTTTGCTTAATTGATTTTTTACAATTCATTTTCCGTGTTTTTCTCTTTGAATTTCTAATTTTTTTGTTGATAATTTCACCCCCAAAATTGTCAAGAAAAACGCAGATATTTCAATCATTTTGTATTTACAGCTGTTTCGCTCCTCCAATGTCATTATCTAATGAAAAGGGACGATCATAATTTTAGCAAATCAATCAACACACAGTTGGTAAGAATGGGGACGACTGGGGAAGATGGAAAGATAATTGTTTTGTTTTTTTCTATGAAATTTAAAGAATCGGAAAATGGTTCAGGATATGAACTAATGTGAATGAAGAGAGTAAAAAAGAGAGGGAAAAATATAAACTGATTAATATAATGAAAATAACAAGTAAAGGAAAGAAGGGAAATGAAAAAGAAAAGTGCTTAAAGAAAGAAAGCGGAAAAATTAAGGCTGTAAATAATTAGAGAGAACGAAAAAAGAGAAAAAGGAAAGGATGATTAAATAAAGAACAAAAATAGAGAAAAAAGCAAAGAGAAAAAGCTAAGAAAAAATGAAAGCCTGTAAGAAAGATAAGCAAAGTAAAATGGAAAATAAAGCACAAAGAAAACGATTAAAGAAAAACGACAACGTTCATAAATAAGGGAGAAAGAGGAAAAGTAAATGGAAAAGAAAACGATTAAAGGAAGAAAGAAAGCAAATTGAAAGCAATACCAAAGGAAAACAAAGAAATAAAGACACTAAAGAATAGGAAAAGGAAGTAAAAACAAGAGTATAAGAAAGTAAAGTGGGGAAAGGCAACAAGAAGCAAAAAGGGAAAGAAAGAAAGAGGAATAGTAAATAAATAAGAATAAAATGAAGAAAGAAAAATCCAAAAGAAAACTCCAAATAAAAATAACTTACACGGAATGAAAGAAGGAAAAAAAAGGAAGGGAAAATCGTATAAGAACGAAACAGGGCAATGGTAGGATGAACAAAAGAAAAAAGAAAAGAACAAATTTGTAGAATAAAAATGAAAGCAAATTATATAAAAAAGGAATGAAAAAATCGACTAACAGAATAATAGATCGTGTAAGGAAAATTAAAGAAAGAAAAAAAGACGAAAACGAAAATACAAAGGAAACTAAACAATTTATAGAAGGAAAGAGTAGAAAATAAAAAAATGAAAGAAAATAAGGAAAACTAATCGATAGAATTACAAGAAGAATGGAAGAAACAAACAAAAAACTTAATGAATAAAAATGGTAAAATAAAAAGGAAAAAAAATAACCAAACAAAATGGTTTTTAAATTTCTAATCCAATTAATTCATTTCAATCATTTTTTGTCACTCCTTTCACAAGGAGCATTTCTCAAGTTTTACGTTTTTTTTTAATTTGCGAATCGATTTTTTATTCGCATTTTTTATTAGAAAAGAATTGATGGAATAAGTTTCACAGCACTCCACTTCCAACTAGAAATTAAAAACACACACGCCATGATAATAAAGGGTTAATCCAACAAAGGAATACTAAATAGCAATGCATAAAAATAAATAAGAATTAAAAAATTACCAAGTACTTCTATAGGTTTACATGCGCAGAGGACATCTAGTAAAGGAAATGCATCTGTGTTCTTTACAGTATCCATATATTTCATACAAAAATATTATGAATATATCACAGGAAATTGCTGCTGTGATATGGCCCAAATTTATAAACTACTACATTATTCGAGAGTTTAAAGCAAGATGTTTGTTTATGATACATTAACATTTCTGCATATTGGTACGGTCTGGAAACTAGGAACAGGCAGGGAACTCTAAAGACAGCAGTCTGAGTAAAGAAGCTATAAAAGTTTAAAACCTGCTGGCATTTCGAGACCTTTAAAAAGAAGGTAAGAATGTTCTGCTAATTGGGTGAGTCAGGATTATTTTCGTTAAGGGGAATTACAAATGCACTCATATATTCACACGCGCACACACACACACACACACACATATATATATATGCATGTGTGTGTGCGTGTGTGTTTGTGTGTGTGTGTGTGTGTGTGTGTGTGTGTGTGTGTGTGTGTGTGTGTGTGTGTGTGTGTGTGTTCTAGACTACATGTGACCAGTTTGGTCAGTATATGTTATAGCTAGCTAATGGAATAGTGCGTATAAAATATTTATAACAATTACGTAAATGGATGCAGAATATATATATATATATATATATATATGTGTGTGTGTGTGTGTGTGTGTGTGTGTGTGTGTGTGTGTGTGTTTGTGTGTGTGTGTGTGTGTGTGTGTTTGTGTGTGTTACATTCGTGTGAAAGTATATTAAAATGAAAAAAATATAGATAGGTAGATTTCTCTGAATCGTTACAACAATAAACCTAATTATACCCTCACTATACATTTGTGATTATCTTCACTAGATTTTATATACATAATAAAAAAAATTCATATTTTACGATATTTTATTATTTTTTATAACGTTCAGCGAACTAAGTATTATGGTATCCGTTCGATGCACAGTTACGAATTAATACGGATCAGTCACCACAATACCACATTGCTTTATAAGTATGGCGGCTTGCCTTAAGATTCGCACTTCTTTTTTGCAAGACGATTTGGCGGAAGTGACGTCAGACAGATTTTAAGGTATAGATGACCAACATTTTAAAGCAAATGTAATAATAGAATTTTTTTCAGTCTTTTCACTTTTTCTGTAATTTTCTTACAAAGTTATAAGCTTTATAATAAAAAATATATTGATGTACTGTTTTTTTTTATTAAACATCAGGTGTTAGTAATATCACTGTTATAAAAATATTAATAAATATTTATGAACTGTTTTTTATACATTTTTTTATTGTTTTTTCCAATAATATGTGCATGAACTGTTTTATTTTTACTCAAAAAAAAAATCAGCAATTAAAGAGGTATTTTTGCAAAGAAACTATTATGAAGTTTAATATTTCTTCAATTACTACATCATACGTGAAGTTAATTTGAAGTTAAAAAGTCACCAGGTTTCGAATAATTTTTAAATGTGATTGTTTTACAATCCTTTTATTTTGTATATAATACAGTAAATATAATGTTGCATTATTTTTCTTTTAACTGTATATTTTCTCATAAAAATCCAGAAAAGTGAATATCAAGTCCGAAAGTTCAAAATCGTTTGTTTTTGTTTTTAATTTTTTAAACTGTCAAATAAATAATTTTTACATGAGGTTCTCTTCCGATCTTTTCTCTAATAACCAATATTGTTCACGGTATTATTTATATATTTGATGGTGATATGCGTTTGATATTCGATACTGAAAGTTAATCGTTGCAAACGTTTAGTTTCGACTGCTACATTACAATAAATATTAAAAGTTCATTTCTTTCTTTTTAATGTATTGTTTGCCTTGTGTGGCTATATGACTTACTTGCATACCACTGGATATCAGACACACTGGCAAGCAAGACTAGGGTGCCCATTAAGGTAGCCACCGAAATGCTCATTAGGCAGAGGTTGGATACTGTAAGCTGTCTGTGGATATGGTACTGCTCACTTCAAATTTTAACCTTGCTGGTAGGCTCAACTCGGGTGCCCCAGAGATGGTATGATCTCATGAAGAAGAAAGCTGAGCCAGTACCACTTTATTCAATGAGAAAGTTTCAAGTTTATTCTTACTGTTAGGAAGTTTTTTGTATAATAATATTTTTAAAAAGTAATATTTATGCTCACTCACAAGCATGGCTTCCTTCAGTCCTGACAGACTATGAACACCCGCTATAAAGGTGCTGCGCATAAAATTTTTTATGGCAAGAGTTGCACAATGTCCAACCACACCTATCCTGGCTCGACATTGTTCAATACCAGTGGCAAGTTAAGGTTCAGTATGACTGGAAACAATACTTAGATAAGCGGAAAACATACACAGCGCTAAGAATTCCCAAATGGTCACCCATCTGGTACTAACCAGGCTCAACGTTGCTTACATTTGGTGATCTGATGAGAGCCGGTGTGTCAGCGTGATTATGCCGTTTCAAAACATAAGTCAAGAAACACAACCATAAGAGAACTGTGTAAACTAAAAGTGTTTATATTTTTATTTCAAAATAGTTTTTAATTTCTTTGCATCAACAATTTTTATAGCACTTACACATTTCTTTAATTGTTTTATATATATATGGACCGTTATTATTTCGAAACCCATTCTTAAAATGATCCGACGAATTTTTAAAATAAGTGTGATCAAAAAATACTTTTGTATTAGTAACTTATGTTTAAATTATTTTTCTGGATTTAAATCAATTTCAATTAATACAACTGTTTATTGTTTGTTTAGGTATTTAACGATTATTTTCGTTTGATTTTAAATTGTTTGTTTTGTTCCATAAATTCATTGCTGTATTTGATTTTGTCTTACATTATACGTAATTATCTAATAATATGCGTAATTTACATCCACAATTCTTGTTTTTATAACTTACACTGAATAAATTTCAGTTTCAGTATGAATCAAATCGTGTTTTATATTTTAAATGCAATTTTTAAGTAAATAATAAACGAATTTTAGTCTTCAAAATCCACGAAACAACGAAATGTATGTATATATATATATATATATATATATATATATATATATATATACAGAATGTTGTTGACACCACACAACTTTCTCATTTGAATTAATCGTTTTTTTTTTTTACTTTTCTTTAAAATAAATATTGAATAAGTTCAGTATACACCGTGTGCTCTAAAGTTTCTGATGGAAAATATGACAAAAAATGGACGTAGAAAACCGCATATCAAAACTTAAAAATGTAATTTTTGCATAAAAATTAATCTTCTAATTTCTATTCTTAGTGCAACATGAGTCATCTGAGCAGTTTAGTTAAATTCATAAACTAATGACATTAAATAAGTTTATTATTTATCATTCGTTTTGATTTATAAGAAATCAATTTTTATTTGTTTTATAATGGTTTATTACCTAAATTCATAATTTAGGTTTCAAAGTATTTGATTGGCTCCAGCTTCAAACTTATGTCATTTTACATGCGTAATCCCTTTTTCATTTATTTTGAATTAAGTTCAGTTTCAGTAAAAATCGAATCGTGTTCCCTTCTATATTTAAATGCAATTTTTAAATCTATTATATAAATCTAACCTGTCTGTTTCAATGTATGTATGTATGTATATATGTATGTATGTCTGCCTAAAACTGTCCACAGAGGCTACTGTTTTCACTAGATCGGTATCGTCTTGAAGCTCGGCCCATCGGACGACAAATATCGAAAAATTGGTTGCAAACATTAATTCCTTCACTCTCAACTGGACACTTTTCTACAAGGAGGGGTCGCTTTTTTCACCGATATTTTCGAAAATCATCCCCTTATTTAAACCTACGCCACTTCCGATATGGCAATGGACGCAACGGCAAAGATGTCATTTTTTTTTACGTTCCTTTCGGTACGGGTTCGAGTCTGCCTGCCTGCCTACTACCACATTTTGTTCAACACAGACTTTCAAACACCGGGACAAGGCTGGCACACAGGCTAGTAAACAATAAACGCATTTTATTCTTTAAAATCCATGAAACAACGAAATTGTATTTCTTTTTTACGCATAAACACGCAACATTTTCTTTTGAATTCTTGTTTTTATTTTTTTAAATTAGTATTGAATAAATTAAGTTTCAGTATAAAGCGTGTTCCTTATTTTCCTTTTTATACTTTTTTTTTACATGGAAGTCACCATTTATCAAGGCACGGAAGCCACTCGGGGATAGGGGTTATTGCGTGTACAGTAATCAGTGGGATAGTATCATAGTAATCGTTAGTATTGGAGATTTGATAAAGTATCTTACTTAAGGAAATTCACCAGGAATTTGTTTATGTTGGACTTGAAAACATCCAAGTTGTAGTCAGGTGGGAAACAGGCAGACGGAAGATAGTGCCACTGTCGTGCACTTCTACGAAAGAAGCTTTGTTCATGGAATCTACGTTTTGGTTTTGGCACAGATAAAGAGTGGGGAAAAGTTTTGACAGATGTTTCAGCTAGACTGGTGTTTATCATGAAAAATTGGCAAGGGGGGGCAGGGATTGGAGCTCAGACGAGCACATGCCATGGAAGTAACGATAAAACAAAGACAGGCTCACAACGTCTCTTCTGTGGGAGAGAGATTGCAGGGAAGAGAAAAAGTCATCCCCCACTAAGCCACGAAGTCTATTTTGTACTCTGTCAAGGCAGGATAGGCCGTTAACTATTAAATATGTTTACTGTATTGTTTTAAATTTTATAATATGTTGGGTTTTTTTTTGTAAAAAAGAACTTCATTCATTATCAACAGACTGATCGGCAGATCATGTTTGCTAGGACTTCAGGCATGACGTCATTTTTCATTGAACATGTCTGAATGTATATTTACGTCGGTCGAGTGTGCGTACATATAATATTAAAAAACGTGTGGAGAGATAATATATGTATAAATGCCATTGAAACAAAGCTAATTTTGGTTAAGTGTTTATATTTAAGTGACAATAAATAATATGTTGATCTAAAATGTTATTCGGATGTATATTTTTTCGTGGATTAAATTATTTTGTCCGAAAAAAGACAGTCATCTTAGTCATTTACGACTGATAAAAGAGTATTATCAAAAATGATTTATAAAATTTCATAATGATCAGTTGCAGAGTGATTTTCAGCTGTGTCATAATCAATCAAACTTCGTTTTGATCACATGAAAATAAATCAACGCATCGAGTTAAATCATTCGTGACGCAGGATTTTGTATCAATCGCTTCGGACAAGCGCAAATATGGTGGGTGTGTAGCAAGCTCGGATCAAACCAGCGTAGTGAAATGCCGCCTTGTGTTGCATCAACTGTGTGTGGACTATTGTTCAAAAAGCATAAATGATTTGTCGATCATTTAAATTAGATGAAGATAAATGGCTCGCGTCATTATTTTACCCTTCTTACAAAGATGAGGGAAGGGAGGTATGATGTATTTCAAATCCAGAGTGCACAGGGATATATATTTATGCGTGTGTGTGTGTGCATTTATCAAACAGATTTATTCAAATTCTGAAGAATTAAACATAAGTTATTACCCTCTCCTCTAGTTATATATATATATATATATATATATATATATATATATATATATATATATATATATAAACTAGAAGACGGGTTTATTATCTTTGTTTAATTCCTAGAATAAAATTAATTTGAGTAAATATGTTTAATACATGCACACACACATATTTATTGTGCATACATACATACATACATATATATATATATACATATATATATATAAGCATATATAGGTGTACAAGCTTATATGCATATATATATATATATATATATATATATATATATATATATGTGGGTGTATGTGTGTGTAAAGTTCCTATATTAAAAATACACACACATATATGTGTGTCTCTCTTTATACATCACTCTGTAATAAATACAGAAATATATATGTAAATACATATATGCACATGCGTATATATGTATGTAAATATATATGTTTATTTATGTATTTGTGTCTACATGTACATCTGTATAATTATATGGGTATATATATGTATTTTTATATGCATATATTCACGTATATATATATACATATATACACATATATATATGCGCGATACGTATGCATATATATATATATATATATATATATATATATATATATATATTAAGAGGACAGGTTAATAATTTACATTTAATTGGTTGGAACAGAATTAATTTGAATAAATCTTTTTACCATCGAAAAATTTGACGACAACTGATTCGTTAGCGAGAAGTATTAGAGTTAGGGTTAAGATTTTTTGTTTTTGCTTTTGTTTTGATTAAGAAATAAAAAATTAATTTTCTTGCAATTTTATATACGTTATTGCATCTCGATCGGTCTTTCGTTCTGTCTTGCCTTTATTGTATTGCAATAAAACTGTAAATAAAAATTTGAATATTTGTAGATTAGTCCGCCACTATAGCAGAAATAATTTCAGCGAAATATACTCTCACCACTAACGCGCATTTTGTTCTGCAATCCTGTTGACTTATTTTGTGAGTCCTGTCTATAATGCCTCTTGTTAGGTTAGAGTTTGGGTTAAGGCTCGGGTGTATTAAATCAGAATAAACGCCAACTTCGAACGCATCACGGAATAATGGACATTTATCTATATGAGTATATGTTATTTTAGATATCTGACTCAGTATTCATACAGGCTAGAGTAAATTAGCCGGAACTAATTGATGTACATTATTTGAATATTAATATTAATTAATTGTATGAACTGTGTGTGGTTATTTATGGGGGTTTTATTAGCACGAATTTGTTGATATGCGATTTGAAGATGACTAAGTTATGATCAGAAGAGAAGCAACCCCACGGTAATATTTGCCACAGGCTGGAAAATCTGGCAAAATATCTCTATCCGTGGACATTTCAGGTATGCTAGGCACCAAAGATTAGAGTTCAGCTGAGCACTCTCCGTGGTACAGGAAACGATTTTGCTTCATGCAAATAATCAATAACACGCGTGAATTCCATTCGCCTTCGAAAGTAATATTTACACATTGTGTCTGTTTTGGAGAAGGGGTCATTGGAATTGCGGACTCTTCTATAAAAACCTATCAATTTCAACGCTAAATACACAGACTGAATGTACGCATCTCATTCGAGGTACATACGACTCTAACCGCTGGTACGACTGTTTATTAGTTTCTCAAGCTTAAACGCGCAACTTTAAATTGGTAGGTTTCTTTTACTCCACATAACGCCCTTTTGCAATAATAAAAAATAGAATCTAACTATATGAATCTCTCTCTCTTTCCCTCTCTCGCTATATATATATATATATATATATATATATATATGTATATATATATGTACACAAACACGCACGCACACACATATATATGGGTGATTTAAAAATGAACTCACACTTTAATTGCTATCAGTGTTGTTTGAACAATAATGTTCATCAATTTAAACATTTATCGAACATACTTCTTCAATTACATTTGTGTTCTCTATAAGGAACTACTCCAGTTAACTGCATGTTATCAATTAAAGGTTTATCGTTATTTGAATTATGAGTAAAATTTGAACATTTTTGAGACAATATATATATATATATATATATATATATATATATATATATATATGTGTGTATATATATTATTTGCTATAATAATTATTAAATACTTACAGACACTAGTGTTTCATCCTTTCGGGAATCATCAGTGCAGGGTGTCACGATTAACGTCAGTCGAGAGACTCGAACGCCGGCAACAGAAGTCATGTCTGGCTTCATTAGCAAGAAACTGAACCATTAGGCTACCGCAAAGCGTGAGATATTCAGTTGAAATTAAACATTTATTCTTATTAAATGCTTTTAACGTCGGTCAAAGTGATCTTATCATTATATAACGATCTGCGCGTATTAGCTAAGTTCACCGACTTTATTTCAATTGAAAGTGCTCAACGATAAGAAACAAGTTTCTTAAAGGGGCTGACATTATTATTTACAATAATAATTATTAAATACCTACAGACACTAGTGTTTCATCTTTTCGGGAATCATCAGTGCAGGCTTACCCCGGATGAGCACTGTTAGAGTTACACAAAAAATCGGCACAACTAATAGAGAACATAAATCTATTTATTAATCAAGATTGGTATTTTTTTTCTTTTGGATCATCAGAAATGAATTGTTTTTTGTTTCAATTCACAATAGTTTCTATTTCATTAAGAAACATCATTAAAAACAACGTAACTTTGAAAGCAAATATAAAGTCAGACAAGCCTCATCATCTGAAATAAATTCGGAAACAACTCATTCACTCTGAATACAAAAACATTCCATAGTATGTATTTATTGTCTAGGTCATCAGAAATGCAAAAATAATTTATATCCGAAAGAATTTTATTAATGACGCAATTCTATGATTCAATATAATTATTCCGAACACTAACGAATTATATGTTTTTGTCATATTTTGATGACAAACGTGTAAATATTGCCAAAAAATATTACAAAACTATTTGTATCAAAAATAGAGAAACACTCACATGTACAAATACGCAGACACGTCTTGACGCACGAGCGCGCACGTCATCTCTTTCTACCTTAACAATTAAACGTTTGGCTGTATTGGGAAATACGTTTTTTTATGAAGCTATTCTAACACAAGATATTCACGACTAAGGAATATCTTTTAATTGCACATGGTTCTTACAAAAAGCCGTGCAATAAATACCGAAGATATTATTTGAACTAATTGTATCGGAAATTTTTTTTGTTTTAGTTTTTCTTTTTTATTATTAAGCATAATGAGTGAGAGATTAAGATGGACCTTAAGGTATAGTTTTGGTAGCATCGTAACTTTCGCTTTCCTTATTTTCTTCTTCAGTCCTCATGCTCCATGAGCGATATTTCTGACAAAGCGGGAAGAATTGCTTATTTCTGGGTTGAAATTTATCCATCTAACACATATTGGTGGTTAGTGTTTGGCTTTGAAGTAATATTTCTTAGCTCCTTAAATAAAGTACTTTCATGCCTTGTCTGGAGCAATTTCCATAAAGAAAAAAAACTATTCTAACTAAAAATATTAACGAGTATTGGGTTACATTTACTCACTTTTCTAATAGGCAGTTATGCAAAAAATGCAATAAATACAATAAATGCATAAATGCAATAAATACAATAAATGCATAAATGCAATAAATACAATAAATGCAATAAATGCATAAATTCAATAAATGCATAAATAAAATAAATGCAATAAATGCATAAATACAATAAATGCAATAAATGCATAAATGCAAAAAATGCATAAATGCAATGAATGCATAAATGTAATAAATGCATAAATGCAATAAATACAATAAAAGAAATAAATGCAATAAATGCATAAATGCAATAAATGCATAAATATAATAAATGCAATAAAAGCAATAAATGCAATAAATGCATAAATGCAAAAGATGCAATAAATACAATAAATGCATAAATGCAATAAATATAATAAATGCAATAAATGCATGAATGAATAAATACAATAAATGCAATAAATGCATAAATACAATAAATGCATAAATAAAATAAATGCAGTAAATGCATAAATGCAATAAATGCATAAATACAATAAATGCAATAAATACATTAATGCATAAATGCAATAAATGCATGAATGCAATAAATGCATAAATACAATAAATGCATAAATACAATAAATGCATAAATGTAATAAATACAATAAAAGAAATAAATGCAATAAATGCAATAAATGCATAAATATAATAAATGCAATACAAGCAATAAATGCAATAAATGAAAAAAATGCATAAATGCAATAAATGAAATACATGCATAAATGCAATAAATGCATAAATGTAATAAATGCAAAAAATGCATAAATGCAATAAATGCATAAATGCAATAAATGCATAAATACAATAAATGCATAAATACAATAAAAGCAATAAGTGCATAAATTGAATAAATGCATAAAAGCAATGAATGCAATAAATAAATAAATACAATAAATGCAGTAAATGCATAAATGCATAAATGCAATATATGCATAAATGTAATAAATGCATGAATGTAATAAATGCATAAATGAAATAAATGCAATAAATGCATAAATGCAATAAATGCATAAATGCAATAAATGTAATAAATGCAATAAATGCATAAATGTAATAAATGTAATAAATGCATAAATGCAATAAATGTAATAAATGCAATAAATGCATAAACGTAATAAATGTAATAAATGCATAGATGTAATAAACGCAATAAATACATAAATGAAATGTAATAAATGTAATAAATTCATAAATGTAATAAATATAATGAATGTAATAAATGCATCAGTATAATAAATGCAATAAATGCATGAATGCAATGAATGCATGAATGCAATAAATGTAATAAATGCAATAAATTCATAACTGTAATAAATGCATAAATGTAATGAATGTAATAAATGCATAAATGTAATGAATGTAATAAATGCATAAATGTAATAAATGCATGAATGCATAAATGCAATAAATGCAATAAATGCATAAATGCAATAAATGCATGAATGTAATAAATGCATGAATGCATAAATGCAATAAATGCAATAAATGCATAAATGCAATAAATGCATGAATGTAATAAATGCATAATGTAATAAATGCATAAATGCAATAAATTCATAAATGCAATAAAGGTAATAAATGTAATAAATGCAAAACAATGCATAAATGCAATAAATGGAATACATGCATAAATGCAATAAATACATTGATGCATAAATGCATAAATGCAATAAATGCATAAATACAATAAATGCAATAAATGCATAAATAGAATAAAAGCGATAAATGCATAAATTCAATAAATACATAATAGCAATGAATGCAATAAATAAATAAATGCATGAATGCATAAATTCATAAAAGCAATAAATGCAATAAAGGCATAAATGCATAAATGCAATATATGCATAAATGTAAGAAATGCATAAATGCAATAAATACATAAATGCAAAAAATGCATAAATGTAATAAATGCAATAAATGCAGAAATGCAATAAATGCAGAAATGCAATAAATGCATAAATGTAATAAATGCATAAATGCAATAAATGCATAAATGTAATAAATGCATAAATGTAATAAATGCATAAATGCAATAAATGCATACATGCAATAAATGTAATAAATGTAATAAATGCATAAATGCAATAAATGCATAAATGTAATAAATGCAATAAATACATAAATGTAATTAACGTAATAAATAGTATAAATACATAAATGCAATAAATGCATAAATGTAATAAATGCAATAAATGCATAAATACGATAAATTCAATAAATACATAAATTCAATAAATACATAAATACAATAAAAGCAATAAATGTAATAAATACATAAATGATTAAATGCATGAAAGCAATAAATGCATAAAAGCAATAAATACATAAATGCAATAAATGCAATGAATGCATAAATGCAATAAATGCATAAATGTAATAAATGCAATAAATGCATAAATATAATAGATGCAATAAATGCATAAATACAATAAAGGCAATAAATGCATAAATTCAATAAATGCATTAAAGCAATAAATACATAAATGCATAAATGCATGAAAGCAATAACTGCAATACATGCATAAATGCATGAATGCAATAAATGCATAAATGCAATAAATGCATAAATGTAATAAATGTAATAAATGCATAAATGTAATAAATGCATAAATGCAATAAATGCATAAATGTAATAAATGCAATAAATGCATAAATGCAATAACTGCATAAATACAATAAAAGCAATAAGTGCATAAATTCAATAAATGCATAAAAGCATTAAATGTAATAAATACATAAATGCATAAATGCATGAAAGCAATAAATGCATAAAAGCAATAAATACATAAATGCAATAAATGCAATAAATGCATAAATGCAATAAATGCATAAATGTAATAAATGCATAAATGCAATAAATGCATAAATGTAATAAATGCATAAATGCAATAAATGCATAAATGCATAAATGCAATAAATGCAAATGTACTTTATGTACATGGTAGTGTTGTTAGATAGGTTTGGTATCGGAATGTCTTCGAGAAATATCGATGATCGATAATCGAAAAAATCCGATGAAAGGAGAAACGGACGATTTTAACTTACGTAAACACCTTATACAACCTTACATCACAACTGCATTTGAGAAATTTTATTATCGACTAAGCAGAAAGGCTTGGCATGTATAATCACCAGAAGTTTTGTTTGATATGACAAGGGCGTGTTCGAAATGAATGTTTTTGTTTAGAGAACAAGTGAACCATGATACTTGACTGTTGCATTTTAAACTATAATTCAAGATATTATCAGCACACAAGTAGAAAAGTCCGGCATATAAAAGCAATAGTGGGTTTTATATGTGAAAGGTGCGCGTTCGAAATGAATGTGTCTGTTTAGAACCCAATTGAAATATGGTACTTGACTTTTAAACTTTAATTCAAGCCAGTATATAACATTTTTTTTATAAAATCAACAGTCGCCTCTTTACAATACAATGTAAACTACAATGTATTGTGGATTATGTCACTGCAGGAAGGCATGTGAAGCTCCCTCCTGATGCACCGCGATGGGTCCCCAACTAGAGCAGGCAAGTAATCGATTTGATTGAAAAACCGACGGTTTCACCGATTTCTATGACAATTAAATATAGTAGTGTGACACATTTGTTGATTCTCATTCAATCCCGGACAACGTCGGGTCTCCCTGCAAATATAAATATACCAATGAGATATTTTATATATTTATATAAGTTCATAAAATAAGATACGTTTATATTTTTACGTATTTATATATACCGGATTCATTCTTTAAAAATCGATCATTATGAATGTTAGAACATAGTTGCAAGGTATAAAGGACTCAAACGTGCGCTGTATTTAGTTTAAAATTTAGATAAAGATTCTAGACATGAGGTTTAGCAATATTAAATTGTTAGTAATGGGGTATGGTAGTAAATAAGAACTTCTTATGTTCGTCCTGGCAGTATAAATCCATACTGTTTTATACATTTTACGAGTTAATGAACTTTTACTTTTTATTTAGATTCTTAAACGTTTCTGTCGAGACACACACAGACCGAAATTAAAACAGAAAAGTGTGTTGTACTATTATTTCACTAAACCTGGTTTAATCAATGCTTTTATTCCACTTCCTTGTATATTTTAATATAAAAAACTTAATAAAACACTTGTATATTTTAATATAAAAAAGACTTAATAAAACACTTGTATATTTTAATATAAAAAACTTAATAAAACACTTGTATATTTTAATATAAAAAACTTAATAAAACACTTGTATATTTTTATATAAAAAGACGTAATAAAACATTTGTATATTTTAATATGAAAAGACTTAATAAAACACATGTATATTTTAATAAAAAAAACTTAATAAAACACTTGCATATTTTAATATTAAAAAACTTAATAAACCCTTGTATATTATAATATAAACAAGTTAATAAAACACTTGTATATTTTAATGTTAAAAAACTTAATAAAACACCTGCATATTTTAATATAAAAAGACGTAATAAAACACTTGTATATTTTAATATAAAAAGTCTTAATTAAACACTTGTATATTTTAATATTAAAAAACTTAATAAGACACTTGTATATTTTAATATAAAAAACTTAATAAAACACTTGTATATTTTAATATTAAAAAACTTAATAAAACACTTGTATATTTTAATATAAAAAAGTCTTAATTACACACTTGTATATTTTAATATTAAAAAACTTAATAAAACACTTGTATATTTTAATATAAAAAAGACTTAATAAAACACTTGTATATTTTAATATAAAAAGACGTAATAAAACATTTTATATTTTAATATAAAAAACTTAATAAAACACTTGTATATTTTAATATAAAAAACTTAATAAAACACTTGTATATTTTAATATAAAAAACTTAATAAAACACTTGTATATTTTTATATAAAAAACTTAATAAAACACTTGTATATTTTTATATAAAAAAACTTAATAAAGCACTTGTATATTTTAATATAAAAATGTTAATAAAACACTTGTATATTTTAATATACAAAATTCAATAAAACACCTGTATATTTTAATAAAAAAACTTAATAAAAAACTTGTATATTTTAATATAAAAAACATTATAAAACACTTCTGTATTTAATATAAAAAAACTTAATAAAACACTTGTATATTTTGATATAAAAAACTTAACAAAACATTTGTATATTTTAATATAAAAAAAAAATTAATAAAACACTTGTATATTTTGATATAAAAAACTTAACAAAACATTTGTATATTTTAATATAAAAAAAACTTAATAAAACACATGTATATTTTAATATAAAAACTTAACAAAACACTTGTATATTTTAATATAAAAAACTTAACAAAACATTTGTATATTTTAATATATAAAATACTTAATAAAACACATGTATATTTTAATATAAAAAACTTAATATATATATATATATATATATATCCGCAAAACCTTTTGCTTTGATGGAGGGGAGACTAAAACTTGTGGCTATGGTTTCAAATAATCTGAGATAACAGCAAGGGGAAACAATATTTAAAATATTCCTCATAGGTTATATATCTTTCTTTTGAAAAAAGGGCACAATTATGAATATCTCCAGTATCAACTAATTTTTATACACTGTGAAATTTACTTTATGTATGAAACCGAAGTGGGGGAGCTACATCATATAAGAAATATTTAGAATTAAGTCTTCCCTTGCTGTTATTTAATTTCATTTGAAACTATAGTATATATATATATATATATATATATATATATATATATATATATATGTATATATATATATATATATGTATGTATATATATAGTTAGATAGACAAATAGATAGATAGATATATAGATAGATATCTCCACGCTCTGGGCCATATTAAATATTTAAATGCTCATATCTCTAGTTCTTTGGAACGAAAATACATAAAAATTTGCTGGCTTTTTGAAGATCATAATACTATTTGATGGTTAAAATTTTATGACAATTGGTAAAAGAACCTATATTTTCAAATCAATAAAATATGCCAAAATTTGCATACATTTTGTCTTAGCAAGTCAGCTTTAGTTTTGTTGATTCTGTTGTCCCTCCGGTTTCTTTGCCATGCAACTAATATATATATATATATATATATATATATATATATATATATATATATATATATATACTAATGTTGAGCAAAAATAAAAGTTGTAGTAGGAAGGCAGGCTCGAACCCGTACCACAAAGGAGGAAAAGAACGGGGTAAAACCTAACGTTTATGCTGTTACGACCACCGCCAAACCGGAAGCGACATTTTTTAAAATTTAGGCTAGACAATCTAAAGGAGAGGATAACTTTCAAAAATATCGGTGAAAAAAGTGATTCACCCCCTGTAGAAAAGTGCCTAGTTGAAGGGGAAGATATTAATGTTTTTAGCCAATTTTTCGATATTTGTCGTATGAAAGATCGAACTTTAAAACGATACTGATCTATGTAAAATCCGTCGCCTCTATTGAAAGTTTAAGGCAAACATGCAAACATACATACATACATTTATATATTGGCAACTTCAAATTTCGATCCAAACTAATGAAAAAGCTTGCCCTATCTCTGAATATCCTTTATGTAAAATTTCAAATATTTAGACCAGAAATTGTTTGAGTAATTTGGAAGAGACCGCAGAGGTCAATTGTTTTTTAACTTTGACCCCTATTATAACCCCTTAAAATTTATATATATTTTGTTATTAAGTTAGATCCATGTCCAAGGAACCTATATCTAAAATTTGAAGTGCGTAGACCCAAACTTGTCGGAGGAGCTTGGTAGAGTCCTCAAAGGTCAAATCGTTGAACTTTGACCCCTTAATCACCAAATTTCTGGCCAAAAACCGATCACATCGATTTTCCCAAATCTCAGTAACCTGTATATCAAATTTCGAGTCTGTAGACTAAAAATTGACAGAGTTATTGCGTAGAGAAATGTACACAGACACACAGATACACAGATACACAGACACCTTCACTTTTATAGATATATAGATAGATATATGAATATTTTTATAGCGCAATCATTTACATATACATATATAAATATAATGCGATATATATTTAAAATTATACAAAAAATATAATGCGTTAGTATATATGTCAAGAAGTGTTTATATATTTATATTTGCATGCGTGTACATATATGCATATTAACAGAAGTTGAATATATATTTTATGTATTAAACAAGTTATATATGAATATATCATAGGAAGAAGCAAAATATTGATATTAAATAAAAACATTCGAATTTAATGACTTTCTTTCTCAATGAAAATATTAGTGACTTAGCAAGGCCACAGGAAAGTCAACCGAAGCAATAAAACTAAATATGCCCGCCAGGACACTAAACATACAAACGTAGGCAAATTTAGGCAAATTTAGGCATATTTTATTGGTTTTGAATACAGGTTCTTTTTTAACAATTTTCATAAAATTTAACCTTAGAATAGTATTATAATCTTATAAAAAGCCTGCAATTTTTATGTATTTTCGTTTGCCCCATCGAACCCATATTCAATTTGGCTACGAGTATATATATATATATATATATATATATATATATATATATATATATATATATATATATATATATAATTTAAAGGAGATTAGAATAATAGTCTAAAGAGCTAAGTGTATTTTAATGTAATAGTGAAATTACTAGTTTAATTAAAATACAGGAAATGCTCGTTGTAATTTAGATATATAATAAGCTCGATAGTTAAATGTCCTAGAGCTAATTCAATATTAAATAATGTGATTTATAATTTAAAAATTTTAAAAAAATTTTAAAATTTAAAAATCAAAATTTAATTAAATTAAAAATCAGTTTCATAAGAAGGAACAACAACAAAGTCAATTATCTGTACGATCGTTTCGGAAATCCGTGCTTTTTATTTTATATATATATATATATATATATATATATATATATATATATATATATATATATATATATATATATATAAAGAGAAAGAGGGAGTGACAGCGAAAGAGAGACAGAGATATGATGAAAATAATAGAAATAGTATTTTGACGAGATGGAGAGATGAAAAAGGAGCAAACCAATTATATATCCATCAACGTTTCGTCTTTAATGATCGGACTTCATCTGGATTAATAAATTGAAGAAAATAAAATATCGAGTACAATAGTTGAAAATATATTTGTTGTGGAATGTATAACTTTGTTCTATTTCAGAACGAAAAATCTCGTTGAAATTATACTTATTTTGAAAACAATGACTTTGTTTTATTTTAGAACGGAAAAAGTCTTAGGAAAATCAAAACAATTATTGCGTTGTAAAGGGTGTAAGACGTTCTTTTGCGTTATATAGTCGTTAATATATTTAAAAATATGTGATGTAATTTATATATTTATTTTAGTATAAATATGGAGGTTAACTGTAATGAACTGAGTGTACTTTTGTTGTGGAATTTATTGACTGATTATATCTATTAATCATTGTAGGAGGTGTTTTTTCTATGGTTTGAGGGAGAAACCTGTTTCTACAATTATGTTCTTTTAATATGATTTTATTTATTAATGGTGATAAATTAGAGAAACTTTCACGTTGTTTAATTGTGGTTGAATTTGCGATGAGCGCTGATTCAAGAAGTGTCTGTCGCGTTTTATTTGAAATAAATTTTACTATTTTTCTTGTGTGAAGTCAAATAGAAGTATATAAATTACATCACATCTTTTTAAAATTTACCAACGGCTATATGACGTTTAACAAATAAATCTTACCCTTCTCACAACAAAATTATACTTATCACAACAAATATATTTTCAGACATTGTACTGGTATTTTATTTTCCTTAATTTATTCATTCAGAAGAATCTGACAATAAAGACGAAACGTTGATGGACATGTACCTTGCTTTGTTCTCCTTTCATCTCTCTCTCCCTTTGTATATATATATATATATATATATATAATATTGGATATGTATGCATATGTATATATGTATATATATATATGTGTGTGTGTGTGTGTGTTTGCAAGATCGTTTAGTACTTATTACTAAAAATAAGTTTGACACGTTGAATCTAAGTAAAATACGGATTAAGCCTAATATTTAGTCTCCACGAATTACAAAGTAGATAATCTGTTAATTATATAGAGGTTAATCAGTCGCCAATAATCCATACGGCGGCTAATTAACTGGAAGTTAGGATGATTTAATATCTGACCGCAAAAATATAAATAAACATCTGTGCCTATTCACTTGGATTATAATGATTACACGAAGCTGTAGCTTTCTAACGGGTTCAACACCATTGGAAAATGTATATATGTTTAAACATGAATGCAATCATACTAAACGCAATGATTTGTAAGAAATAGTGTCTCGACATTTGAGAACTGGTTTCTTATGTGGAAACTCACAATTTATTAAGTCGCCGGACGAGAACTTCTGCGTTTAACCGAGCATTTGTCCCAAATATTAGCATGTCCATTCTCACGACCATGTAAATGTGTTTATATTAATAAAAATATATATTGGCCTTCTTTTATTGAGCACTCTTAATAACCTCGTTAAATTCATTAGTTATCACTCTTGAGTACATTTAACCTGGTATATATATATATATATATATATATATATATATATATATATATATATATATATAGAGAGAGAGAGAGAGAGAGAGAGAGGGGGGCAGACAGACAGACAGACAGAGCGAGAGAGAGAAGGAGAGAGAGACATTTGCGTCAGGGAATGTAAAGAATCTATCACTAAGTTTACATAGCTCTATTCATATACTGTACGTGTAGGATTTACTCCTAAACTAATATAACTTGTCATAAAAACTGGGGAATATAGATGCTATGCGTAAAATATTTAATGTAGGCTATATTTAAGTTAATTTAGTCTCATGCAAGGGAGGGATTAAAGAGATGGCATATCTCTTTGCGAAAATATAATCGCCTTCAATTATTTGTCTCATTTGAATAATATCTATTAGACATTATTTAATGCATATTCCTCGAATTCCAGTTTCTTTAGAAGATTTTAAACAGTTTTAGAGGGCATGATATGTACACCTTTTATTTTCAAATTAAAATATTTAAGGTTTGACTTCGATTTGATTCGTAGTCATTGGACACTACATGCAAACTGATTTTAATTCCTTCTTAAGATCCCTTAAGCATCAGCTTTGTACATTCGACATTTGCTTGAATCCAAATAATGCAATGAATTTTGGTAAAAAAACTGAAATAAGTGTATAATAAATCAGATTTAGCATCGTTATTGTTTATTGATAGATATTGTAATTTTGATAATCGGAATTGGACAACAGTGTTATGTTTACTCGTAATGGGGCGGATAAACAGAACATCATTATTTCCTAAGTTTAATTTTTAAAATTAACTAAATTTTTAAATTTTCAAATTAAACTTACGAAATAATGTTCTCAAGTATGTGACAAAGTTTCTATATTGTAAGTTCACGTCAACCAGGCAAACACACATCAATTTCAGTCTTTATAACAACCGTCAAAAATATCGGACATATACCGTTTTTCTCTTTATAAGGAGCCGACCTCTCGGCTTAATACTACTACCAAAATAAAGAGAAAATGAACATTAAGTCTTCTTTATTATTATTATTATTATTATTATTATTATTATTATTATAAAGGGTTTATAAAAGGGACGAACAAGCGCAAGTAATCTCAAAACTATCTCTTTATGACAGATGCAAATGCTCCAGCCCGAATAGCCGACATCTTTTCATCTTTCTTTTCATCTCCCGCCCTTTATTTTGCACCTTCATTACATTCTGCGTTTCTATCTTTTCTCCTCTCCCTTTACCCCTCCTCCATACACACCTTACCTTAAACTAAACGCACGCAAATGCCCTTTACACCCCCTCTCACTCATTTCTCTCTCTCTCTCTCTCTTTCTCTCTATCTCTCTCTTTCTCTCTCTCCTTCTCACTCTTCCTCACTCTTTTCGTTGTATTTCTATTTCTAGAAAATTTCATTACCTTGTTTCCAAACGCGGCTTTTGAAGAAGAAGAAAAAAAAAAGGCGCGGCGGAAAACTGAAAGCTTACGCGCCAATTCCATTAGAGCTCACCTGGTATTTTGCGCTAAGGACGTTAATGACAACTTAAATGGCAGGTAAATTTGCACAATTCGATAATGGTCATTTCGAATGGCTAAATAACGCTCGAAAGTACAAAAGAAATATAGTTTCAAAAACAGTCGGCGAAATATTTTTTTGCACTCTTTTCAATTTTCGAGCGGGAAAGTTTATTGTTCTGAAAACTGGCAGTCGTTGAATTTGACGTAAATAACCCAACTTGAATTCAGCCATTTCGTTTTTGAATGCCATGTTACGTACACTGTTTACAAAAGGCATAGTGAATACACGTCTATATATAAAGTTATACTTTATGTTTGTATGTCTGCTTGTTAGCTTGTTCACAAACACCTAGATTTTGGAACACTATGAGTTCATATACTCATTATTTAACTTAGTTAAATTCCTTGGATGTGTGTATTACATTTTAATCAAAAAAGTGTGAACTTATCGCGTGGCATCCGTTAGGTCTTTACATTTATGAAAATGGTTTAATGTTTACTTTATTTTTTAATAATTTGGAAATTACAGGAATAGACCGGGGTTCAAGGATTTTATTTGAAATTCAGAGAGATTATTAATAATCCTTCAGAAACATTTGGTTGGTTGGTTGGTTGGTTGTTTTTGTTTTACGGCTATCAACCTTTTTCAGGTTATTTAATGCCGATTCTAGTTATTTTGAGGAACGATTTTTAATGGAGTATATTTTTTTTTTAAGTCAGATTCTATTTAACCCATAGTTGGGACCCTAACAGGTACTACCACTCCGGGTCAGAGTGGACCTGAGAGTAATGGCAATTAAAGGGTGGCTCCACACTCCCGAAAGCCCGCAAGGTGGGGCATCACCATTGGATATAGTTTTAGGTCATATCGAGGACCGAAGAAACATTTGGTGTGCCTCGAGAATACATAGAAGATTACGTAGAAATTTGGGAATACTTTCGTTATCTTTTACTGTGAATTTGATAAATATGATATAGGATATATTTTAAGTTTTAAAGAAGGTTCGAGCTGCATAATTGATTTCAGTCAAGGGCCAAATTACAAATTTAGGATACTTTGAATGCTTTCCCAAAAAATTGTATTGCGATAATTAAAATTTCATAAAAATAAGATATATTTTAATTTTTTTATGCCGTTATGCCTTCATAGTCTTCTTAAAGGTGCACCTAGAAATTTAGTAACAGTTCCATTGTCTTCCTCTGTAAATATTACGTAGGAATACTCTTTTAAAATTTATGCAAATTCCATACACTTTTTGTATGGAACACAAAACATAACACGCATACAACCGAGTTATGAAAACATGTTTGCTGCAAAGCTAACAATTAAAACCAGGACTAATTGCTATTACGTTACGCATGCATATTCGTAATTCCATCGTTCGACCATCACCTGTCAATTCCATTGATTAAATATTCACACTTTTACCCCGATTTTCCCCGGCTAAAACTTAAATATAAAATTATACATGGATTTGAATACCCTATATATTAAGTTTCATGTCAGCAGACCTAAAACTGACATAGGATTTTAGTAGGCAAACTTTTTAAAACACACACACACATATATATAATTATATGTATATATATATATATATATATATATATATATATATTCTCATGCATAATTATTAATAGAGAAAGAGTTGTATTTACGCAAATATTACGCAAGTATATATCATAGAGAATATCCACATTAATATAATTGCACGTTAATGTTAACCATAAGAAAACTGAAAAAAAACTAATAGGGAATTAATTATAATGAATGTTTAAAAGAATAAGCAAATTCGCAAGATCTTTTGCAGATGAATGCAATTCCACGACCCATGTTTAACAAAGTTGCATTTTCTTTTTTAAAAAATAGAAAAAAGGGGTTTTGTTATAAATTTCAATACACAAAAATCCCAAATCTATAGGAGTATATAATAACACACACACACACACACACACACACATACATATATATATATATATACATATATATATATATATATATATATATATATATATATATATATATATATATATATATATAATGGAATCAAATCTGGCTTTGTGGCGGGGTTTTAATCTTTCGGACAGCGACGGCAGTCATCACTTTCTTCAATGATGATTGCGAAAGCATGATACACTAATGCATGTCGGTAAAAAAATTATTATTTATTAATAATTTATAATTATTTCATGCCTATAATAAGTAAGTTCTTAAAATTACAGCACTGTCTGGGAAATAAAACGCAGTGTGGTGTGCGCGATCGCGATTTCCGTTTGCTCGATCGCTTTAGATCGTCTCAATCTAAATCAAATGCCTGTATTGGCTTTATAAATCTAAATCAAATGCCTGTATTTGGCTTTATAAATGTTAAATTTTTTCTTAATTCTCATGGCGGTTAACGATTGTCTAGAAATAACATTTCTTGCTAATGGAAAGTGGCTTTGTGGCTGCGTTCGTATCCTACGACCAGCGGCAATCGTCGCTTCTTGCACTGATGATTGCGAAAGCATGAAAAAATAATATCTCTAGGTATAAAAAATTATTATCTTTAATTATATATATATATATATATATATATATATATATATATATATATATATATATATATATATATAAGAATAATACTTGTCCTAGGATGGGTTAAATTAATTATCAAAAGTAACCATTTTTCCACTTTTTTACGAAGATTCGAATTTTATTTTTCTTACAAAAGCCTTTGTGTGTACAGTAGCCAAAAGGAACATGTCGTAGTAATCGTTCGTAGTGGAAATTTGGTACATTGGATTATTTAAGGTGATGGCTCATCAAGAAATTGTTCACGTTCGACTTGAAGACAACCATAGTGTAGTGAGTTGGAAAGCAGGAAAACGGAACAGAATTCCACTGTCGTGCATTTCTAAGAAAGATGCTTTGTTCATTGAATCAACGTTCAGGTTTAGGCACAGAGAAAGAGTGTATAAACTTATTGACAGTGATTTCAACTAAACGAGTGTTTTTTGCGAAAGTCAGAACAGGGGGACCAACGTTTTTACTGTGGGAAAGAGATTACAGGGAGGAGAAAAGAGCATTCCCCACTAGGCTACGAAGTCTATTTTGAACTCTGTCAAGGCGAGATAAGCTGCTTCTAGGAGTTCCTGTTCAGATGTGGCAACAGTACTCCATCCTTGGACGTACCTGGCTCTTATGCCGGTAGATAGTTGCATCAGCAGTGAGATATCTACTGAAGCGGTAGAACGACCCCATCATTTTTCCAACAACCGAAATGGAATTTGTTCCATTTCAGATCAGGAGTAAAGATCAGACCTAGAAGCCTTTCAAAAGTTTTGAGGAAAGACATATTAATTAACTTTTATTTCTTGTTATTAATTAAATAAATGTTTTCTATGTTTTATACTTATAAATAATAAGATATTTAGCATTTGTAGAAGCTTCTGATGTTTAATTTTTCTTCATTTTGATTTAGAGGTTACTGGGCAAGAGTATAAATGGTATTGATAAAGATAATAAGTAAAGATACATTATCTTTAGTTCTGCAAGATGAATATCACAAGATAGGTACATGTTTATACGTTTCTAAATATAGGATGAACTTCTGAAATAATTAACCAATCATTATTAAATTTGGAATACAGTTGCTAAATGCAAGGGTGGATAATGTAGGATATACTTAGTTTAATGCAAATTGGCAAAAAGGGACCGGAAACCCTTATTAAAATGAGATACACTGGATTTATGTGAAATTATGACAACAAATATCAGGTACCAATTAATAATTGTCATTAAATGTAAGTTTTTTTTCAAACGAAATTTTAGGGAGCATTATATGCGTACACTCTCCTATTTGAATATTCATATATACCAAATTTGCATTAAATTTTATGCGTAGTTATTAACTACAGCTGATCTGGAAATACAAATCCAGTCAACAAAATCGACCATACATACATACATACATACATACATACATACATACATATATACATACATATATATATATATATATATATATATATATATGATAAAGCGGCAAATAATTAAAGCTATATCTAAATTAATTATAAGTCAAATAAGTAATTTCCACCAGAAAAGAAAATTTGATAACATTAATTCTTTAATAAAAGCAAAATCTATAACGACTTATCATTTTAGTACGTTATACACTAAAATTCCTCACGAAAAACTTATAAAAGAATCAAATGATACTGTAGATCTAGCGTTTGAAGATTGTAAAGGTAAATATATAGACTTTTAAAACTCTAAAGCCATCTGGTGTAAAAATGAAAACAGCAAAACTAATGTTTCCAAAGGCATTTTAAAAATACTTATAAGTCATCTTATTAAAGGAAGTTATTTTCTAACAGGAAACAAAATATTACTTCAAACTACGGACATTTCAATAGTGTTAGATCCTGCACGATTTGGGGCAAATCTTTATTTACATAGACTGGAGCACTTTCTGCGACGGGCGAGCGTGGACTTAATACACACTCGAGGGGAGATATGTACGGCACTGATCCGTAGCCCGATGGTTAGAGCTGTCGATTGTCAAAGCGACGGTTGTAGGTTCGATCCCTGGCTGGGAAATGGTGTTTGTCTAGCTGCACTGATAAGTTGTGATACAACGAAACAGTACTTTATGTGGATAACAAATATATATATATATATATATATATATATATGTCGTCACAAATAAAACAAGCCGCACGTGCGTGCTCCCCCTCTTGTGCTACATGATGCCACAAAAAATAGTGAAAAAATGATGCATGTGAGAAGTATGAAGGGCCAACGTTGCCTTCACATTTTCGCCAAGTTTCAGAAAAATCTAATGCATGGAGCAAAAGTTATAGGGTAAAAAGTGTCATTTGTTTGCAATTTTTGGCGCATTTGTGATTCTTTTTTGAGCTCCTGGAACACTGAATCGCAGTGAAAACGGATAAACGATGCAGTTTCACGCCTTAAGACATGTATATTTGAATTCAGCACCATGGAAAACTACTATATAGGTATATATATCAAGTTCTTAGTAATATGAAAAAAGAGCTCAAAAAGGCATGTTTTCTTTTAGCCCTAAAAGTCCCAGAGGGATGCAAACAAGAATTTTGCCAGGGTCACCCATACTGAATTTATATCAAGAACAATAGCCTCCACATTTTAGCCAAGTTTCAGGAAAAGCTTATTGATGAATCAAACGCTATGGGCAAAAAGTGTAATTTGGCCATTTTGGGGCATTTGTGACCTTTTTTGAGCCCCTGAGAACGCCGAATCACAGTGTAAATAGATAACGGTGCAGTTCTAGGCCTTAACACATGTATATTTGTTTGGACCACCGTGAAAAAAACACTATATAGTCAGACAAGTCAAGTTTTTGTTTAGAAATATGGAAAAAGAGACACAAAAAGAGGTGTTTTTAGCACTGAAAGTCCCCGGGGACGCGAACCAGAATTTTACCAGAGTCACCTACACTGGATTTCTATTAATAACAATGGGCTCCACATGTTGGCCAAGTTTTAAAAAAATCTAATGGATGGATCAAATGTTATGGGAAAAATGTGTCATTTTTGGTCATTTTGGGGGCATTTTTGACCTTTTTTGAGCCTCTGGGGACTCAACTGTAATTTCTGTGAATTTTTTTTTTACCGTGCACATCTATTTAATGAAATGCAATTTGTGGCAAAATTTCAGGAAAAACTAATGGACGGTTATCTTCCAATAGTACGAACTAACAGACGCACAGACGCACAGACGCACGGAAGCACGGACGCCACTGAAAACATAGGTCTTCTCCTATAAATCAGGAGACCAAAATGATATATGCAGAACATATAGTTATCATAGTTGTAGGACATTTTTGACGACCTTTATTAATACATTCTATATACTTTTTTCTGTATCTATAAACGATAACGAATAATTTGAAAAAAAAATAAACATCCAATATATTCAAAGGTGTTACAAGTAAATTGTAAACAGAGAGTAACACAAGCTATATTTTTGGATTTAGATATAAAAATTGAGGATGGTGTTTTTGTTTATAAAATATTTAATAAAAGAAACTTTTGCCCCTTTCAAATAGTTCGTATGCCGCACAAAGATAGTACCTGCCTTGTTTTTTTGTTTTATGGAACCATTAGGTCCGAGTTTTTGAGAATGGCTCGCGTTACTTTAAAATTTATAGATTTTTTCTCACAGTTTTTAGCTTAGTAATAAGGATGATTAAACAATGTGGGGATTAAACTAAAACATTTAAAAAGTTAAATACAGTATTTGCTCGTTAACCTGATGCTTTTATATCGTACAAAATTAACCAAAATGTATTAATAAAGGAAATCCAAAACTATATTAGTAATGTATAAAACGTATTATACAAAAAAGGTGTGTATATATATATATATATATATATATATATATATATATATATATATATATATATATATAATAAGGTAAAATTAAAAGCCAAGAACAATGCGAGATTTTTTTTTTATATAGAGTAAAATTAAATGAAAACAAAAGAAATAAATTTCTTTTTTTTGTTGTTTGTTTTTTCTTTTTCACACAAATTTTAACTCTAAACAACAGTATTTTTTTCTGTTGTATTCAATGGTGTTATAATATAATATATATATATATATATATATATATATATATATATATATATATATAACGGCTTTCGGAATAGACACCCCTCCCCAATCTCCCCATGTTAAGAACGGCTTTCGGAATAGACCCCCCCACACACATTAAGAACCACTATTAACGAAAAACAAAAACATAATTTATTAATCTTTTTCTTGAGAAAAAAGTTTCTTTAATTGCTACACACACAAAAAAAACTCTTTGCTTATCTGGTTTGTTTTGAACTTTTGCGTTGGACAAAAAAAACAAAAAACAAATTACAGTAAAAAAAAACTTCTTATATTACAAAAAATACAACAAAAAACGTGTTAGTGTATGTCGGTGTTGCTTGGTTTATTTTTTGTTTTGCTTATTTCTTCTGTAAAAATTATTATATTTACGTTTCCTTCATTTTATTTTAGCAGCGTTTGTTACGCTCGGCGTTAAGCTCGGCGGTTAACGTCGTGTTCCGATCAACTCCGATCGGACGTTGAGTTACGTCTGGTTCAAATTATGCACAAGTACCATTTTTTGTTCTTTTGATTATAGGAGGTGGTGTTTGATCAACACTGCTGGGGAGCCATTATTTATTATACTGTTTTGTTTTGAAATCCCCGAAACAGTGTTTCATGGTAAACAACTGATGATCCCTTAAAAAAACATTAGGACTATTGTGAATTCGAGAGAGCAAGTTCATGCAGTGATTGCGGGTGATTAAACAACTTACTGGCTAAATAGTTTTCCAACGAATGATAAAATATATAACAATTAAATAAGCTTTTTTATATAGTTTTAAAGGTTAAAAAAACTCCCAAGAATATATATATATATATATATATATATATATATATATATATATATTCGTGTGTTTGTGTGTGTGTGTGTGTGTGTGTGTGTGTGTGTGTGTGTGTGTGTGTGTGTGTGTGTGTGTGTGTGATAAATCATTCAAATTATTTTTTAAACTTTAATACAGTTTCCGGGTAGATGGGATAATCAGGGATGTATTATTTTATGTCTGCATTTGCATATTCATCAAATGTGTGTATCACAAAATTTCTCAGTTTCTAATAAATTTAAGTGGCGCATATTCATTTCAAAATTGCTTTAATCACGATGCATAGACCTTAAAAGCAACCCATTTTTTATGCTTTTCATTTTTTGTTTACTATACTTAATTGAAGGAATATAATTGTGGTTCTTTGTTGCTTTTGATTTTTGGTTTTTGTTTTGTTTTGTTTTTTTTTCTTATAATACTTTAGCAGCATACGAATAATGTTAAGGTGAACACATTTTCCTGACCTTAGCAGAGCTGGAGTCTTTTATAACAAATAATCATTTCACAAGTTTCTCTTCATACTTCGGCTATCATATAATTAATTATGTATGTTTATAATAAACGGTAAACTATACATTCCTTACGCTAATAAAAGGTAACTTTTCTCTTCTAATTTCCATTAATTAGATGCACAGGAAGTAAATTATTTTGAATCGTGTGATTTAAGAATATAAGGGACCTTCCTATTTCTTTACGAACAACGATTTAGCACCGGCATATTGAAATATAGACATTCCCATTTGTGTATATGTAACAAATACAAAAATGTGTACTTTCTAATTAAACAACGATTCTTCTCATTTCCATGTATTTTAGGCATTTTTTTTTTAATTATGAAGAAAATACAGTCTACAATAAGTAGTGACAATATTTGAAAGAGTTAAAGTTCAATTCTCAGTGTAGGCAGTACTACGAATACAATTGTGAATTACTTAAGACGTCTACCCGGTAATGGCTGACGGGATGAGAACATTCTCGATTTTGACAGGAAGATTTCTCGACGACAATCGAAGGTTACATCGACCGAAACGTGAGAATTATACTCAAGATGAGAATAGTAGTTGAAATAATAAAAAAATACCAATTAGTTACTCCTTTATTCATACATGCTAATCTCTCAACGCGCTAAGGTCAAAGAACAATTTTGCAAGTATAATGACCTAATAAACTTATGTTAACTAACAGAATTAGTTTAATGAATATCCATAAATTACTAAAAATCGTTCTACAAATTTTCATCAATGTTCAAGGAACATCAGTTAAATTGAAACGAAAATGTGTTGTTAGTGAGAAAAAAGATATACTGATGAGCCATGAGGACAGTAAATTTATACAGAGAGGGGATATATATAGCCTATATCCTCTCTCCGTATTTCTTTCTTTCTCCTCCCTTTCTCTCTCTCTCTCTTTTCTCTCTCACTCACTCTCTTTCTCTTTCTATCCTCTCTCCCTCTCTCTCTGTCTCTCTCCCCCCCCTCTCTCTGTCTCTCTCTCTCTCTCTCTCTCTCTCTCTCTCTCTCTATATATATATATATATATATATATATATATATATATATGCAAGGGGTATATCAAATAAATTATCAATTTTAGAATAAATCAAAGTAGAATACTGGTAGTAGTTTGGAACTAATGCATCACGGAAAGTTTTACTACTATATATATATATATATATATATATATATATATATATATATATATATATATATATATACATATATATATACATATATATATATATATATATATTAGTAGAAATTAAGAAGAGAAGTTAAAATAAATTCAGCATGACCATAGGCTTCGTAACTGAGAAGAAACAGCAGAGTGTTACATAAATCATTTAATTTGTCCATAATGGTGTTTTTTGTAGGTTTTTTTATGATAAGTATGTGACTAAATATGCAGTAATAACATAATTTTGAACACTGGTCGAAATACGAAACAATATTGTACTGGGTACCTTTCGAAGATTTATACATGACTGAGAAAACTGAAAATTTGGAACTTGGAGAATTATATTTAAACTACACTATATATGCTCTAGAGCTCAATAAAAAGGTATTCATTGAGCCTCGACTTTTTGTTAATTTACAAAATTTATACAAGAAAATATCTTTTTTATTATAACAAACTTTATTTATGAGAAATATTGTTAATTGATTACAATTGGTAAATACAAACCGAATACGGTTCAAGTAAATGATTAACACACACACACACACACACATATACATATATATATATATATATATATATATATATATATATATATGTATATATATATATATATATATATATATATATATATATATATATATATATATGAAGAAGAATATCTGTCTCATGACGGGTAAATTAATTCCTAGAAAAGACGAGTTGAATCATTTTATGAAGATTAAAATAAAAAAAGTAAACTAGAATACTTATTCCAATTTTGATCAAAATCCATAGCATGATTTTGTTTGCAAAGCTACTCAAATTAAATGCTTAAGCTTAATTGGGAATTAGGGCACTTCAAAAGACATTAAAATTAAGACATTTTAATGTGTGGCTAATGATTGGATAATATTTCATGCAGATTTGGAATATTTAACTTTTTTAATGGGAAGTTGTGTCGATATTATTACCTTTAAAAGCATTAAAATGTTGGTGTCTAATGCCTTATATTAAAATTTTCACATAAATCTTAGGTTTTCACGTTGGATTTTCACCATGTTTTTGTCCTCTTTGAACAAAACTAAATAAAACTTAATATAACCTACATTACTTACCATTACGCATAGCGGCTGTGTTCCAATATTAATAATAATCGATTATTTTGTTTCAGAATTAATCTTATAAATAAATATAACCATATACATATAGTTAGTTCTATATAAATAGCGATAGAGGGGTAGGGTGTGTGTGTGTGTGTGTTTAAAAGTACCCCTTATTTACGTATTTGTTTATGTGTTAATAGTTATAAGCGTATGTCATGCTTGTGTGTGTATGCCTATGAATACGCATGTGTAAATTCATAAAAGAGAAAGAGTGAAAAAAATACATATATCGATGAAAATAAAACATGTGCATGTAACTGAATGTGCTTAAAAAGGTTTATGCTCACGCAGTGTATGTTTATTTTTTTATAGAAAATATTATATATTTATGTGATTGGTGCGCATGCGCGCGTGTGTGCTGTGTGTGTGTGTTCGTATGTTCGTCAAATATAATCATTTATGAATTTAATTTATGTGTGTTTTTTGAGGAAAATATCCAAAGTTATTTTTATGAAAAGTGCTACATCGATTTGTTACATATATAAGTAAGCATGCTAATAATACTTCGAAAAAATTAATTTAATTATATTTCTTTAAAATAAATAACATACACGAACACAAACCACATGTGTACGTATATATATATATATATATATGTGTGTGTGTGTGTGTGTGTGTGTATGTGTATGTGTGTGTATGTGTGTGTGTGTGTGTGTGTGTGAAATAACCGGTGTAAATTTCTAAACAAACAATCCATTTAGTTCGCTAAAATATTGTTGGAAATAGATTTTAATTGTGCATATATATATATATATATATATATATATATATATATATATATATATATATATATACATATGTGTGTGTGTGCGTGTGTAATACTTCATAGAACTTAAAATGTGGGAAACATGCTTTGATGTCTCATTCCTATTTTAAAATTTCACAAATATCTTTCGCTTCCCCCATTAAACTGAATTAAAACAAATAGCTAGCAAGCTAGCTAGCTAGATAGATAGATAGATCCGAAGTTCTTTAAATAAGTTTCTAGACTTTTTTTCGTATGGCTACTTTTATTTATAGTACACACATGAAACTTCCACTTCGAAGTAATCTCCTCCAGCTGCAATGCATCTATTTTACCGTTACAACAGCTTCTGGAAGGCTCCATAGAAATTCTCTTGTGTAAGCGTGTCAATGACCCTCGTTATAGCCCCTTTCATCTCCTCAATTGTTGCATAACGATAGCCTCCAAGGGTTTCCTGGATCTTAAGTAGTAACCAAAATCATAAGGAGCAAGTCTGGACTATAGGGAGGGTGAGGAAATGTCTTGATGCCCATCTTGGCCAAATAGTCTCATCTTCTCTGAGCACTCTTTAGATAAACTTTGCGTAAATCTTTCGCATTTTCAGTTTCTCGCAAATAATTGTGTGTACAGTTCCCACACTGACATAAAACAGTGTACTTATTGACCCTATAGACAAACGACGGTCCTTATCCACGGACATCTTTATTTGACCAAACAACTCTGGTGTTCTGATTCCTTATTCCTCCCCCACCTTTCAACAGCCTAACAGACTCCCTACCTTCCTTGAATCTCTTATGCCACTGAAAACTGATGATCGATTCATGCAAGAAGCATTCCATATATTTGTGTGGCATTTTTCTAACTTTAAAACAGAATTGTATAGCATACAGTTCTTCTAAAGTGTCTTCACGTCCAGATTTAATTTTTGAAATTCACCAGCTCTGACAATCGGGCTTTAGTATAGTGCATTCCAATTCCTGTTGTAGCTGGTCATTTGAACCTGAAGTCATAAAACCAAACTAACACTCACGCATTTATTAATTTATTTATTACTAACACACCACCCAGCGTTGCCCGGTCGTGGAATACGCATGAATATAATATTATATTTTAATTCATGTAGAAATTAAGATATGTGCATGCGAGTATTATGTTTTCTCTGGTATGTAAAAAAAAAAAAAACTCGAACCGAGATCGAAACCAAAACCTGACAGTGAATCAGTTACAATAACCATTAGGCAAGCCTGTCACGTTCTTTAAGATTATTTTCAAACCTACTTATTCTTAACACAAGAGAGCTGTCATGTGATCGATTTGCACATGCGCAGTTGTTGAACAGTTGACAAACAGATAAAATCCGATTACCGCCAAGTACCAATTTTTCCATGTTGACCTCGTAACAGCACTTTTTTTCTGGATGAAAACCGATTAAAAATTTTGCCACATGTCTGAATACCCTATATACACAATTTCAAGTCTTTAGATCGAATATTCGTTGAGTATATAGGTTGATAATTGTCCTCATGCACATTCTCATTTTTGTAGAAAAAAAGATGTACCCGGTGTTGCTCGGTATTAAACGTAACATTAAATTCATTTCACGTACAATTAAGTAAAATAAATGGAAAGAAAGCGACATGTGCATGCGAGTATTGTGTTTTTTCTAGACAGTTCATTTCTTGTAAGTAGACAAAAGCACTCGAGCTGAGATCGAAACTAAAACATAAAGACAGTTAGTCAAGTACAAATACCCATTAGATTAGCTTGCCAAGATCTTTAAAAAGTGTTTTCAAATATCGTGAAACAGTTAACAAACAGATAAAATCCAACGACCCCCAAGTATTAACTTTTCAATTTGACCAGCCTTTTTTTTTTTCATGAATGAAATCGATTAAACATTATTCAATGTCTGAATACCCTATATACCAAATTTCAAAAGTTCATTTCTTATATTTTTATTTTGATAATGTTGGAAAGCATTTATTCATTTTTTAAATAAAACCGTCATGTTAAAGAAATCAATTCACTTTTGCGTAGATTGGACCTTTTAAAAAAAAAACAGATGTCAACCTGGTGAAAATAAAGCCAGAACCCCCCTCCCTCCCAAAATCACAAAAAAAACGCTTGAGCACAAATAGGAAAATGTTTTGCCTACGTATCAAAACAATCATTGCATTTTCAAACACAAACTTTTTACATCTGAGGCAAAAAACGTAGCAAAAAAAAAAACTGAACTCTTTTAATATCTGATTAAGGATTTTACATCCAAAATTAATAACTATCTCAACTCATGAAAAAAAAAAAGAAAAGAAAATTGTTTTTGCATCTCTATTTATCTGTTGTTGTTTTTTTTTGTTTTGTTTTTTTATATTCTTTATTTTTTATTTTTTTCTAAAATGCTTCTGCGATCCGGCACATTTTCAATAAAAGAAAAGACATCGCTAACGGGAGAGAACTGATTAAAAATAAATTAAGATGAATGTACTAAATGTATAACGATTTTTACAATTTTGAACCCTTAAAAACTATGTAAACTAGTTAAAGACCCATACAAAAACGGGCTGAAAAAGTCCAATAATTTGAGGCGCCTGGCTCCGCTCTGCGACTTTTAGTTCCGGAAAAGATAGAGTTTGAACATATGCAGACAGACAGACATAGTGAGTTTTATAAATAAGATTATGTTGTATTGATTCAAATAAAAATGATCAGTTATGCCTGATAGTATCCTATACATTTACAAGGCCACTATTTGCCTATGTATGGAGTATTGCTGCCACATTTGGACCGATGCATCTGCTGCCAGTTTTTCCCTCTTAGACAGGGTTCGAAAAAGGTTCGCCAACTTAATAGATCCTAGGCTTCAACCTCTGTCCCATCGACGAAATGTTGCATCCCTCTACATATTTTACATGTATTTTAATGATAGATACTTCAACGAACTACAGGTCATTATACAACTTCGACGTAAATACCCTCGGCAAATTCAACAAGCAGCAAAACCCTAACCCACTACACAGTAGAATCCCTAGATGTAAGAGAGCGTTCTACTGTAATAGTCTCTTTTCTAGGACTGCTATACTTTGGAATTCCCTTCCGGGGTTTCTGTTTCCACAACTGTACTGACATGTAGAATTCCATGTGTAATGCAAACAGACATCTTGCTGCTCAGCTCCCGACATAGTACCCCTACAAATTATGTTCTAGACAATAGCCCCTACATCAAAATGGTACTGTGTCTTTTTGGGGGTGAAAATGCAATTTAAAAAATCCATTTTGATGTAAATAGAAGAATGATCAATGAAAAATACTTTCCCCACTGGCAACGTTTATGCACGTTTGAATTTTGGTTGTAGACACATCTAAGAACAGGGATTTTTTCACGAAATATATTTCGTGTGGGACCTACATTTAGGGTTTTAATAAAAATATTTTCATAAAACTCTCAAAGTTGAAAATTAATTCCACTGTTATAAGTCTTAATTGGATTCCATCCGTGTTCATCCGTTACGCTGCTGCATTGTCTTTAATAATTTTACCTTTATATGGACATTTAACGGTGATTTAAACAGGCTATATATATATATAAAGCTGAATGTGTGTGTGTGTGTGTGTGTGTGTGTGTGTGTGTGTGTGTGTGTGTGTGTGTGTGTGTGTGTGGTCACGAATAGGCTCCTATATGGTTGACTATTTTATAAAACTGATTACATATAATTATAGAAGATGTATCGAGAAACAGGAATGGGTATGTTTGATCTGGAAGAACGGTGGTTCATTAAAATTGTAGGGTCTGTGTTCGCGCCTGGTCCACAAAGTATGGAAATAAAAAATTTAAAAATTAAAAAAAAAAACGTTTACAAGTGTTTTTGATATAGTTGTACATAAGAATACTTTGATAAGTATGTTTTAACTTAAATAGGGATGGTATAATAAAATTGTGGGGTCTGCGTTCGCGCCTGGCCTCCATAGAATGGAAATAGGCACAAACTTTAATAAAGACTTTTCATATCTATCTGCGTAAGTATACTTTGATAATTATGTTTCAGTTTTAAGAAATATGGTATGATAAAATTATGGAGTGTTCGTTCGCACCTGACCTCCATAGAATGGAAATATGTCACAAAGTTTAACAAGTTTTTTTTTTAATATAGATCCACAGAATATTGTGATAAGTGTTTCAGTGTGAACATATATGGTATAATAAATTATAGGGTTTATCAATTTTATTTTTACTTTCATCACATTTTGCTTTGGTTTTGATACCCTCAAATTCGATGTTATCTCTTTACAATCCTTCCATTTCATAACCTTTCATAAATCAGAGTCCATTTTCTGTAGGCTGTTTTTGAACCCAGTCAACGACGGGTACTTTTGCTAGTATATATATATATATATATATATATATATATATATATATATATATATATATATATATATATATATATATATATATATAAAGTGTCCTTGTCTCTGTGTGTGCGGAAAGTTTCTACTAAACTCCTTTCTTAAATGGTTTACATTTTCTTTGCAAAAAAATAAAAAAATAAATATATATATATATACATCATGGGAGAATAAAAATGAATACAATATGTTTTCAGTATCGAAATTGCAGTCTATCTATATATCTATAAAAGTGAACGTGTCTGTCTGTCTGTCTGTCTGTGTACATTTCCCTACGCAATAACTCTGTCAATTTTTAGTCTATAGACTCGAAATTTGAAATACCGGGTACTGAGATTTGGGAAAATCGATGTGACGGGTGTCAGCCAGAAATTTTGCTTTTAAGGGGTCAAATTTCAACGATTTGACCTTTAAGAACTCTACCAAACTCCTCCGACAATTTTGGGTCTAGACACTTGAAATTTTAGATATAGGTTCCTTGAACCTGGATCTAACTTAATAAAGTGATTTGAGCCCGAAACTATAAATTTTAAGGGGTCATAATAGGGGTCAAATTAAAAAAAAATTGACTTTTTTTTGTTTTGCTAAGCGTACACCTCAAAACACCCGGCCAAAGCCGGCTAAAATGCTAGTTTTTATATATATTAATCAAGTTGTGAACAAACAAACAACAGACAGGAATAGTACTTTATATTAAATTGGTTCTATATTAATAAGTACGAAATCTGCATAACGTAAAATATATTATATTTAAGCGTTTCTTTTTAATGGTCGGACAACACTGGACGGCGTGCGAGTATATATAGAAGTCAGTATTTAATACTTTTTTGAAATTCTCTTCATTCCAGTGGTAATTGTTTGGTGAACCTAATATAAAAACTAAGAAAACGGAGCAAAAGGTGGCTTCGTAGTAAGATTCGAATCGCCAAACATTAAAACCTTTTACACTAATGACTGCGTAAGCATGAATCACTAGTGTCTGCAGATATAAAGAATAAACATTGTTTAATTATAATTATCAAGCCTCCTTTAAGATTATTTAAGGATGGGCATTATCTGCGAAATATTAATTAAAAGGCAATAAACTAGCGTTTATGCAATCTTTTCGACTTTCGCGCCTTCAAACACTCTAGATTGACTAATATATTCGACCGGATTCGGTGTTTAATAGTTTTTAATTCTCTTCATTCCTGTAGCAATAGTTTGGGGCTAAAGAGGTGGTTTCTTTGCTTAATTCGAATCTTATGACCAAAACTGATGATTGCGTAAGCATGGTACACTAGTTTCTGTGGGTATAAGAGAATAATAATATTAAATATTTAATTATATATGTATATAAATATTAATAAGGTAGGACGGGTGTTCTAAAAGCTATACCGCCTATTTTTATTCCCCCCAAATGAATCGGGCAGGATTGCCAAATTGCGTTATGCTGACAGTACGTATGCATTCAAGACATGAAAGTTTTATCTTTCTGCTGCAGATATTAATAATAATAAAAAACAACTTCTGTCATGGACAGAGATACGTAATTAAATTTTCTCCATGCAGTAAACATTGAACTGATTAACATTAACAAGCACCTATTAATAGTTTACGAAGCGGAAACAGTTAATGACAGCACAGTTAGGAGATGGGTCCGTAAATTTTAGATTTTTTAGCGACAGAGATGCCATTGACAAAATGGGCTCCGAACTTTTACGAGCGAGGCATGAAATCGCTTGGCGAAAGTGCAACTGAGAATTTTAGTAATATATATATATATATATATATATATATATATATATATATACTAGCATGGGTACCTGGCGTTGTCTGGGTTGACATGAAGTTCCGTTTGGAACACACCATCATTGGCAACGTGGATACACCCACAACAATTCCAAACATAAAAGAACGGATAAAAACATGTAAATGTAATCGCCCCAAAAAAGAAGTATGTGATACCTCTCCACCAGATATTTTCGCAGAAGGGATACAAAGAGAAGAAACTGTTCTCCGGATATTGAGCACCGGAAAGAAAACTTCCCCTCCCAAAAAATAAATAATTAAAAATAAATCATTACAATTTTTTTTTCAATAAAAATATCAGCGAATGCCCGTGCGATTACAAAAAAAAAAAAAAAGAAAAAAAGTCAAGTAGGCAGAACCCCTAAAAAAAATGTAGATCTACCAAAAATTAATTCCAAAAACAATCAAATGAAATTTTTCGTCATTGTAATGCCCTACCCCATATAATTTGTCATATTTTGGGGTTCGTTTTGTTTATGAAATTGTTAGGTCACAGTACAAAGTGGTCTCATAAAAATTAATTAAATTTATCGTTATTTTATGTTTTAAATGTAATTCCCGCACCCCACCACCAAAAAACAAAACAAAAAAAAGAAATTGTATTTGTCATATTTTGTCGCCCCCCCCTCAATCGCCAAATTTGGAAAAATGCTAGGGGTGACATATCTCGTTAAACGCTTGGTGGCCAAAAATTAATATGGAAAAATGATCCCCCTCCCTACAATGTTACTTTTCTTTCTTTACAAAATGTCTTTCATATTATTTATAAAGTCTATTTTAACGTATTAGGCCCCAAAAAAGTAGATCTTTATTTTTTAAGTGGGTCATATCGTCAAAAATCTACCGATTTCTGTATAGCCGTTTATAGAATAAAAAAAAACACATGAAATCTTTTCTACAGTTTTCGTAAGTGTTTTTTTAAATATTTAAAAAACAATCAAAGCCAAACATTTTTCTATCTACACTGAACTATTTTTTTAAGCTAGAAATTTATTGAGATTACCAAATTATTTTATTTAGTGATAGTTTTTTTGTTTGTTTATATTCCGAAGGGGCAAATAACTCTAAAACAAAGATTTTAAAAGGATCGATGTTGGAATAATAATTCCAAATAAATTTGATTAAATATGTTATCAATATAATTATTGTTTAAAATCTATTAAATAACAATTTTAAATAGAACACTTAAAACAATTCTCTCGCTAGAAACATTAACTATATATATATATATATATATATATATATATATATATATATATATATATATATATATATATATATATAAATTCGTATTCATGTCTGTTTATTTGTTCACAATTTGGTTAATATAACGTTCATTTCGAACGCACCCCTGTATTATAAAAGAATGTACAATTGATTTTATAGATTGGTCTTCTTGTGTGGTGATAAAATTTCTCAAATGTGTTTGTGATGTTAGGTTGTATAAAAGTGTCACTATTCATCAAAATCGGACGTCCCTCTTTAATCGGATATTTTCGATTATAGATTTTCAATACTTATCGGATGTATTCCGATACGAAGCCTACATAAGAACACTCCCAGACACATAAAGTGCCTTCGTACAAAACTTTTAAAAAATCGGTTAAGCCGTTTCCTAGTCCATTGGGAACGAACTCACACAAACACACACACACATATATATATAAGGAACTTTGTGTGAGTTCGTTCCAGTGGACTAGGAAACGGCATAATAAAGAGAGAAAGAGAAATAAAAGAGAATGTGTGTATGATATATATATATATATATAGAGAGAGAGAGAGAGAGACAGACAGACAGACAGACAGAGACAGAGACAGAGAGAGAGGGGGATGAGACAAGAGAGAGAGAGAGGGGGATAAGACAATACTTACAAGAAATAACACAGCAGATATAAAAAGGGGGTGATAAATGGTGATGAAGAAGTCCAAAAAGAGAAGGAGCAAAGAGACAGAGAGCGTAAAGAAAGAGATGAAATGGTCCAACAGTTAAGCAATTTGATCAGAACAAAGTGTTTTGATATTGCACTTAGTTTATTCTGTCTTTTTCAGTGAAGGAAAAATTCTACTGAGCAATTTTTAATTTTGCTTCACCCCAGAGTGCCCCTTATGGGATGCTATATTTTCCTAGTATTAAAACTGACTTGTGTCTGACATGCCCTTGTGGGGAAGCAAGTAACTATGAACAGATGACTAAATTAGAAAGGGTAGGGACTAAATCATAAGATTAAAGAGTAATGTCTATACTTTTATGTAGAGGATAGTAACAGTATTTCATAGATGAAGATAAGGAAAGATGGAGGGAAGATGGAGAAAGAGGGAGAGAGAGACTAAGAAGGCGAATGAGAAAGAAATATTCTGTAATATGTAAAATATGTTAACCAGAGAATAACAAAGACAGAGATATAGATGGTGAGAAGAAAGAGTTTGATATTTATAGGAGTAGCAGTTAAAGTGAGAGTAAAAGATGTGGATGAAGGCAGACATTTAGAAACGAAGAGAGAGAAAAAGAAAGCGCAACTAAGCGATAGAAAAAGAAAGACAGAACATTCTGTATCAAGGATAAACATATATCAAACAGAAAGTATCATAGCAAGGCCAAAATGAGAGAGACGGGGGGGCTTTTCTAGAGAGACAAACAGTTTAAAGAGAGGCTAACAGATTAAAAGGGAGACAGAATAGAATCAGATGTTTAGAAAAGAAAGAGAGAGGAGGATTTCCTGACGTCATAATAAAAAAGAAGGGTCGGGGAGTAAATTCATCTGCAAATATGGAATGGTGAACGCGTGGAAGGGGAGGGCCTAATGGTATCTGCCTATCGAGGCTTGTCTCTCACAATGGAAACGGAATCGGATCGACATTTGCCTGTATGTCTGCTCGCGCATAAATCTATATTATTGGTGCGAGCGGGCGTAATGTAAGTGTTCTTTGTGGGTGGGGACACATAACTTGACCAATTGCTGTAAAAACATTTAGAGATGGGGCGGGGAGTGGTATGGAAAGTATAAATATATATTGAGAGATATGAACGAAATGATAGATCGATAGATCGATCGATAGATAGATTGCTAAGAATTAATAGAAAGAAATTAACTAATAGATAGATAGATATGTAGGTAGGTAGGTAAGTAGGTAGATAGATAGATAGGTAGGTAGGTAGATAGATAGATAGATAGATAGATAGATAGATAGATAGATAGACTGAAAGTGCTGGGAAGAGAATAAAGATGAGGGAGGAGAGCTAGAAACTTAAAGATAAACAGACTAGATTGACAGATATAAACAAACAGAAAGAGAGAGAGAGAGAGAGAGAGAGAAGCACGGAGAGAGAGAGAGAGAAAGAGAGAGTCATACAAACACACATACACTGAAAAAAAAAGGAAATTACGTGTATAGATGGTTATAATTTATTTGCTTCTCCACAAAGGCATGTTTTTTTTTTGTTTTTTTTTATTTTACTGTTTTTTTTTTTTGTTTTTTTTTTAATGAGAGATAATCCAACTTCCTAGAAATGGAGCACTCAGGATCGAGACAAAAATAAAAATGGTTTCAGTTTAGAAAGATTTCTATATTTCTAACGAAGGGCAGAAAAGATAGAGCGTGGTATCGGAACAGATAATACACTTCTTCATAGCCAAAAAGCCCTTGTTTCAACATGTAACTTTGAGGTATATCTGACTGTTATCTCTAAGCAATCGCTAATGCAAAATGTACACATATATTATAGACTTTGTAATTATACATTTTAAGGTTAATGGCATATGATTGATAAGTCACTACTGCTGACTAATCAGGTAAGTTTCAATGTAATAGTGAACCACAGACCACGTCTAGACACACAAACACACACACACACACACACACACATATATATATGTATATTTTTTAATATATATATATATACATAGTAGACATACATATGCAGATATACACATTTATATACGTAGAATATATATACATATATACATGTCTTTATATAAATATATACATATATATGAACATATGCATGCATATACATTTATACATATTATATACATATACACATATTTAAATATGTGTGTGTGCGTGTATATATATAATATATATATATATAATATATATATATATATATATACATATATATATATGTAAATATACCGAGAGAGATTCGAAACATGAATTTAATTTACAATGTGTTTCCCAATCATGCATTAATAATCTCGTTATTGACAAAATATATATGTGTGTGTGTGTGTGTGTGTGTGTGTGTTCGTTCTTCATTTACATATTAACAGGCGACCTTGCGTTGCCCGATCGTAAAATACGCATATGATATTTTAATTTCTTAGGATTTCGTTATTATAATTAATCCAATTTTCTATTGTACCCAATATATAGTAATGCCCTCCCTCGAGGTGTATCTCGGTGAAAAATACGCTTAAATATGATATTTTAATTCATGCAGCTTAAATATGACAATTAATTCATTCAGCTTTCCTAATCATAGAAACAATACTCTATTGATTATTATATTGTACCCAAAAGTTAAAAAAAAAAATCACAAACTTGATTGCCATCGGTTAGAATCGAAACTAAAGGATTTAGCGCTCCAGCTTTAGTTGTTATACTTTGAGCCATCGTCCGATAGATAAGAAAACGTTAAAATTTAATGTATAAAAATGTATGTGCGCATGTGCATGTGAAATTTTGAAATATTTTCAGATTACAGCTTGTATAATACTGTAAAATTAAAGGGCATATAAGTATTTGTAAAATACTTCTAAAGAAATCCAATTCACATATCGAAGCTCAATATACGAAAAGAGCAATATTATAAGTTAAAATTTAGAATTAAATTCAATAAACCTTAAAATATTTTCGACAACTTTATTATTCGATAAGGAATACAATAAATTTGCGTTTCTCTTGTCAAATAATAAATTTGTCATATTCTTTTTTTAATTTATGGAATTTGTATTCCCAATTGTAAATATTAATATATATATATATATATATATATATATATATATATATATATATATATATATATATATATATATGTATATATATACCATTTTTTAAATATAATTATCAACTGACACGTGTTTCGTCGTCCACGACCCACCAGAATGGCCGAATCCAGCGAGACTCGAAATCGGGACCCCACGGCCAGACTCGCTGGATTCGGCATCTCTGGTGGGTTGTGGGCGACGAAACACGTGTCAGTGGATAATTATATTTTTAAAATGGTGTACATACCGCTCCCCATGTGGGTGTACTAAATTGGTTAAAGGGAAAATTATTCCCAACACGCATTTAGGTAAAAAAAAATGCACTTTCGTAAATAATTGAATTCATTCAACACATATCGCTAAAAGCAAAACAAACAACGTCTCTCTCTCTCTCTCTCTCTCTCTCTCTCTCTATATATATATATATATATATATATATATATATATATATATATATATATATATATATATATATATGAAAACAGATAAACAAACAGACAGACAGAAAAAAGACAGAGATAGATATAATTATTCCAGGTTAAACGTATTTAAAATCACATAAGCAATGAATTTAACGAGGTTACTGAGAGTGCTCAATGTAAAGAGCAAATATGTTTTTCTTTCATTTTGGGTAAACAAATTACATGGTCACGACAATAATAAAGTTATTGTTTCAGTCAAATAATGGGCATCATCGGTTGACCTAAACTTCTGACCTTATGGAAACATGATGTTCACACACATATACATTAGTTTAAAATAGTGATCTATTGTACAAGAGGTAATATAAAATATTTCGTTCAAAACTTATCCGTTACAGTGGTTTCGTCGAACTAACCATAGCGCGTGTGTTATATTAATCGACTTACAGTGGCAGACCGATTCTTCAGTATCGTTCGTTAAGTGAACACTATGAGAAAGCAGAAAAAAAAACACAAATCACTGGTTAGATCGATGAAACCCAAGTACACCCAGGACACTTTTTAATGCATTGGTTTTAAATAATAGACATACGCTCATATACAACCACATACGCACGCACACATACACACACACACACACACACACATATATATATATATATATGGAAACCATTAACACACACACACACACACACACACACACACATATATATATATATATATATATATATATATATATATACATATATATATATATCGCATGATTCAGCCACTCTGGTGAGTCGTAGACGACGAAACACGTGTCAGTGGATAATTTTATTTTAAAAATAATAATAATAATAATAATAATAATAATAATAATAATAATATTACACACACCTACCTATACGTCTATATAAACATATATATACATATCTCTCTCTCTCTCTCTCTCTCTATATATATATATATATATATATATATATACATACATATATATATATATATATATATATATATATATATATATATATATATGTTTATATATTTATATGTACAGGATTCACTCAAAACTAATTAACCGATCATTTTGAATTTTCAAACACAGTTACGAGATCTAAGGTGTATATTTCGTTTAATTTAGTTTAATTCAACATAAGTAAAGGTAAAAAGGGAATTAACTCAATCGCCAAAATTCAGTGCAAGTTTAACAATAAGTATTAAATAGTAATTTATAAATATATTTACGAAATTTGAGTTTTTTATATGTATCTCAACTATTTACGCCGCATGCAGTTTGAAAATTAAAATATTTCAGATTTGCCCTGAATATGATCCACTCATATTATTCAAGAATAGCAACATCCCTACATTTTAATTCCCATTGGTGACCACGGGAGCTTTTCAAGAATTACATCATACAAAAAGATGCTGATCAAAATTAGAATAATGATTCTAGACATAAGGTTTAGTGTTAGTATGTATTAATTGTCAGCCTCGTAATATGACATAAAACTGATGCAAAACTCTACGAAGAATTAATTTTACTCCTTCTTGTGTTTTTATCCTTAGATCCCGACACTTCAGGTGCAATGTTTCTGAAGATTTGCTGTTTTCTAAATCAGAATCTATTCCATCTAACACTTATCGTTAGAATTTTTTTTTACCTTGAAGTGTTACTTATTCAGCTACTTACATCAAGTGGATTCATACCTTGTCCGGAGCGATTTCCATACAGATATACATGGGGGAGGGGGAGATATATGTGCGTGCATGTGTATGCACGTGTATGTATACAAACATTTTCATCTTAATAGCTCAAAGGCTATTTAATATTCAAACATTTCCATTTATTTCGACCGCCATTTACTGCTCTTCAGCGCGGCTGAACTTAACGAGATTCGAAATCAGGATTGAAGGGTGTGTAGTTTGAAATTTTAGCATTGAGCTAACTCGCACTAGTGTTGGAATACATGTCGTTTTTGCAGGCGCCATTTATTTGCTTATTTTAGTTTGGGATACTTTTAAACCAACCCAATTATTTATAGTTAAGAGCATTTTTACCTTAATGCTAGTGGAAAATAATTTTCCATTCCCTCATGTGATGCCCACTAATTTGAAACAAGATATATATATATTTAAAAGAAATATATAATTATCTAAAGACAGGTGCTTCGTCGTTTATAATTTATTAACATGGCTAAACCTGGTGAGATTCAGAACAAAGGCCTTAAAGATCGAAGACTCTCTCTCTCTCTCTCTCACACACACGCGCGCGCGCTCGCGTGCGCACACACACGCACACACACAAACACACACAAACACACACACATAATTATATATAATATAATATAATATAATATAAGCATCTTGTTATCGAAAATTTATTCATTTATATTTATATATATCTTTTAATAGGATAATATTAAATAAACATGTTTTCTAATTTCCACATCAATTTAAGCTCAATAAAAGTGAATTGCGTTTTCAGAGCATATATATTATTTGTAAATAATTCAAATGCCACAAGTATATTTAAATTACATACATATCACTCTATTCGGTGTATGGTAGTCTTACACTGTTTCGTTAAATGATATACGTAGACCAAACAACTCATCAGAGACTCGTATAAAACCGTAAGAGATTATTTTTGGAAAACGTCGAAGAGGAAACGGAATTCTTGTAAAGTCATGAGAGTAAAAATAACAACCTAGCTAATATTAGGTTATTAATAGATTTTCCCGGAGGAAACCAATAAAAAACAGACAAAACAGATGCCAGGATGGAAAATTGTTGCGTACACATTGTTAACTTGTTTTAATTTATACTGAACATATATTTCTAAAATTTAATTTTTAATGAAAGGGATTGATAATCCAATCCATAAGTAAATTTATAATTGAAATATCGCTTATATATATATATATATATATATATATATATATATATATATATATATATATATATATATATATATATATATATATATATATACCCCGTTGATTTAGAATAGGTGCTCTATACCGAATTTAGCTACCTTATTTCGTTCCGCGAGCTGGCAGACCTCGGAACGTCAAACCCCAAACCCTGCAAGAATGAAAATATCAGGAACTAAATAAGGGAGTTAAATCCCAATGCAGAGATTCTGCAATCTGCCATGAATGTTTTGGAAAGATCACAGATATTTGAAGTGTAAAATGGGCAACATTTAAAAGACATTATTTTTCATAAATAAAGATTGTTTGAATTTTGCAATTTTTTTAAAATTTTATTTAAATGTCTTCGTAAGATTTTGTTAAAGTTAGAGAAAGATATATATATATATATATATATATATATATATATATATATATATATACTTATTTCTTCTGGAGTATATATGTGTGTGTGTGTGTGTGTGTGTGTGTGTGTGTGTGTGTGTGGGGGTGTGTGTGTGTGAGTATACAGAAGATCAGAACAACATTTGTATTATGATATCGTAAATTACGCTTCCTTTTATCGAAAGATGTGGTTATGCCTAGGATTTACGCGCATGTCAAGGTGAAAATATAAGAAAAATGAAACTTTATTATTTTTATTAAATTTATTTCAGATTTCTTTCTGGTCATTGTTGACCTGAAGAACAATGTATCTCGATTCATCAAATTTCCATGATCCAAATTTAGCATGGATTTCCGATTTTTATAGGAAAAAATCTTGACTTCCGCAGAATGTCGGAGGTTATATCAGGTGAATGTTTTGCGAATAACACCGATGGAAAAAAATAGTCCTCATAATCTGCAAAATACAAATTATCAACGCTCATCTGAAAAATTCTAAAGCATGTTCCTATTTGGCTATGAACAAAGTGAAGTATCTGTTCTGTCCACAGTCACTGGGAGGGGTCTTCCACATTTTTTTTATTTATGTATTTTCTACCATTAAAAACCAATGTTGTGTTTAGGTCTTCTCTCATCTTGGACAGTTGTTTAATAACATTACATCTATCTATCTACCTATATATATATATATATATATATATATATATATATATATATATATATATATATATATATATATATATATATATATATATTTAAATAAGGGAGTAGTCACCAACAATGTGTATTTTTTAACATTATTTTATTATTCTGTGTCTTGGTTTTTCATTGAGAATTATGTTTGGATCATTGTAATAATGTTTTTAAGTTATTGAAATCGTTTACGTACGTTTCAGACGGTCTGATGCGTCCTCGTCTGAAACGTACGTAAACGATTTCAATAACTTAAAAACATTATTACAATGATCCAAACATAATTCTCAATGAAAAACCAAGACACGGAATAATAAAATAATGTTAAAAAATACACATTGTTGGTGACTACTCCCTTATTTAAATATACATCTTTCTTTCGTTGGAATTTATTAACCCATTTTATATAAATATATATATATATATATGTGTGTGTGTGTGTGTGTGTGTGTGTGCGTGTGTGTGTGTGTGTAATTACTTTCAATATTATCTACGTACGTATATATTTCATCCTTGCGTAATCATTACTGTAGAGATAGCCATTGAAGTCACTTGCATTTAACCCCAATTCCGGGTGCGCTAATCAATGAAGCTACAGTAAATGGCAATGTAAGAGATGAAAAATGAACGCTATGTATATATATATATATATATATATATATATATATATATATATATATATATATATATATATATTCAAGCAAATATATATATATATATTCTCCAAATATTATTAAATGCAACGGAGACACTTTGCTTTATGATTCCTTTTTCTATTTTTCTATTTTTCTCCTATTTTTTTATATCAAAACCAAAAGTATTGATAAAAGTTCCATAGTTGCTGTTGTCACGAGGGCTTTCGGTTCGTCTGGGAATCATCTTCAGGTGTTGAAGTAGAAATGCGAAGGAGCGAAAATGAGAATTAAAAGTGAAAAGTAAAATATGCAGTAAACGGTGTTAGGTGATGATAAGTAAAAATATATAGAGTCGATGAAAAGTCGATTAAAAATTCAACACCTGAAGATGATTCGTGGACGAATTGAAAGTGCTCGTGACACCAACAACTATGGCATTTTTATTAAGATTTTGGATGTTGATATAAAAAAGATTATACGGAAAATCGAAAAATTAAAAAAAGAAGAATCATAAAGCAAAGTGTCTCTATTGCATTTAATAATATTTGCTTGAATGAAAAAATGCTGCCTAAATATATATATATATATATATATATATATATATATATATATATATATATATATATATATATATATGCGAAGGAGTCAGGGATGGGTCATCTGCCTTCATCACAGTGGTTATCAATAAACAATTGTTGTTTAGTTATTGTAACTGTATATATAATATATGAATATTAATAAATAGCCATGCATGTATATATAGATATATTTACATATATATATATATATATATATATATATATATATGCATATGTATTAAACGTTGTAATATATATATATATATATATATATATATATATATATATATATATATATATACGCATTAGTGATGAAATGATTCCAATATTTTTCCCGATTCCGATACAATTACCGATTCCGATTCTTATAAATCTCTAAATATTTTTACTGTAAAAACACAACTTAAATGTGCATGTATTTTCTCAAACGCAAAAACATATTGTGACGGGATGATCTAGAGATTTTAGTCTTACTGCAAGTTTAAATCCACAAATATGTATTATTTTATTATTACTACAAGCAATGGAAGATGTTTTAAAAAAAAAAACAATCAATTAAAATAGATAATTAAAGGATTCAGTTCTGGCATCGGAAAATAGGCTCAAATTTTCTCGATTGCAAAAACCGATTCAGATACCCCGAACATCTCCGATTTTTCCGATTCCCGATTCCTATTCTTATTAATCGTCCCAACACTAATATATATATATATATGTATGTGTTTGTGTGTGTGTGTGTGTTTGTGTCTGTGTATGTGTGTATGTGTATGTAAAAAAGAAATACATGAGTTGCCGACAGAGTAAGATAGATATTAAACCGTTGTGAGAAATAACTAGACTGATGTGCGCAGACTGAGCTAGGTATGAATAGATCGAAATTGATATATACATACTCAGATGTTCAGATAGATTTACTTATAGAAATTAAACGCTTGGGACATAGTTTGATAAGTAAAGACTAATAAAGTAAAATAAGTAGGGAGATTCCAGAACAACTTGATAAATAAAATATTGAGACAGATACATTAAATATTTGTACTTGATAAGATATATATATATATATATATATATATATATATATATATATATATATATAGTAA